>NW_019385025.1:478863-481926 GCF_000671375.1 Centruroides sculpturatus
TTAAAAAATATATAATAAATAAAGGTTGTAAATTATTACAATCTAACAACATCATATAGGAAAATCAAAACTCACATCAAGGTTCCCTAACATAACACTGTTGAAGAATGAAAAATTGAACCTTGATGTGTGTTTTGATTTTCCTATATGATGTTGTTAGATTTTAATATACTTCTTCTCGGGCTAATTTTCTTTTATCATTTGGCGAATTCTTTATATTTTTTCGGACAGTTCCGCATGATTCAATAACTGCTGATTTTAATCGTTCTATGAGTGCAGGTGAAGTATAGTAATTGTTTGTATACAATTTATGGTTTCTGCCATAATAATTTTCGAGGAGCGTAAGTACTACACTTCCTGAGTGTTCAAAAGCCTTATATGTGACCAAAAGTTTTGTTGTTTTTCTAGTATATACTATAATGTCCAAAACAAATTTTGTTCTGCGATCGGCTAAAATATACAATTTTTTTCCAAAACTGGAACGTTTTGAAGGAATATATTGTCTGAACAAAAGTCGTTCCTTCCAATGAAAAACCTATTCGTTGACTTTTATATTTCGTGTACTTTATGTATTTAGTAATACATACATTTTCGTATGGATATAAATTTGAATTCGAGGAGGCTTTTAGATTTATGTATATGTTTCCGAATGTAGAAAGTTTATTTGCTAAATTTAATGTTAAATTGTTTGCAAAATGAAGCATTCTAAACAGAACCTCAAACCTATCTCTGGGCATAGTGTCGGAAAAAAACGGCGTTTAAATTTTTGGGTCAGTACTCCAATTGCGACGAATAGAATTTTTTTTAAACATTCCCCATTAGCATGCATAGTCTGAAAAATATCATCATTTGTGTAGTTGTTGTTTTTTTCCAAGAATCCCGTATATTAAGAAATAGTAAATTTTTTGCACTGCCCTGTACAAAATAACGATTTGTTTCTTCTGTAACTATATAGATGTTTTCTTCGGTAAATAAAAGTTCAAATTTATCCAGTTCAGAAATTAGATCCAAAATCACTGATTGCTCCAGATATATTCATACTGTAAAAAAAGAGAGGAGGAGAAAACTCTGCATCTTAAATTCAGTTGTACCCAGGAGGTCTAGTGATTGCGCTTGCACTACTGCTTTATAGGCCGGCATGTGCTTCATCTGATGATTCATCATCAGATGATGCAGGTATATATATATATTTTTTTTCATTATCTGATTCAGAATCAAAAAGACATTTTTCTATGTCATCGTAACTTTGCAGTCTACTCGACATTTCCTCTTTGAAACAAAACACACGTAGAAAGAATTGGATTGCTAAAAATGTGACAGACGTCTTACATTTATACTGAGTGGCCCGTAAATGTAACTGTTCCAACCAATAATATTTGAAATAGAAACGCCAATATGTTTGACTTTGGATCTGCTGAACATATGTTGACCTAAGGAATAAACTCAATCATAAGTTTAACCCTGCGTTAGTGCACTGAGTTTTTTTTCGGCATTAGTGCAGTGGAGCGTTTGTCCACCCCAGCATTTTTTTGGGTCTATAAACCATGTAAGTAAAAATTCATAAAAATTTTCTTATTTATTTGGTAAAGGCATGTGTCATTATTCATATGATTATATTCAGGTATGATTACATATTATATTAGTACATAAATCCACGAAAATAACAAACAACATTTATCAAAACTCATTACATTAGATCTTANCGTCATATGGTGAGTTCTTTTCGTATCGTGGAGCAAAAATATGTTCGAATTTCATGTTGTATCCTAAAAATTTCGTATGCTAGGGCGTTCGTATCCTGAGGTACCATTGTATTTTACATTGTTATTTTATTGAATCGCAATTGTTTCACATAACAATCATGAGTTTACAGTACTCACACTGCGAAAGAATTTACTGCAGGTGGTGGTACTGTATTATTATTCGTAAAATTTCTCTGAAAAACAGTGATATTTTTGAAATCCAATGCAGGAATCGTTTCACAACATAACAGTTGAGGAAAACAACAAAGCCTGCAGTACAACTGTTATTTATTTTTGAAAAATTCAATGAAAAAAACGCTATGTGTTGAATGGATACATACGTATCTGGACACAAGTGAAAAACTGAAAATCTTCTAATTTATACTTTTCAGTTGCCTTGCATTTTTCTTTGTAGAATTTTGCCAGATGATATTTTTAATTTTATCAAAAAATACACAGTGTGTCCAAATTATGTTTTAAAATCAACCATTTTTTCTAATTATGTGTTCCGGAACACCTTCGACAAGTTGAGCTTTTTTTGGAAGCTAGTATGTCGTCAAGTTAAAACATTCATTAAAAAAAACACAAAAATATCTAATTACAACAATAAAGTAAAAAATTTTTGTAACTGGCAGTTTTACAGACGTTTTGAGTTTTCATCCCGTTCAGTTAGGGAATTTTACAAACAAAACTTTTTGAAATAATTTGTCACAGAAAAATATGATCATATCTACATTTAACAGCACACATATCAAGTGGATATATTGGCCTGAGATACCCTAACTGAATGGGATAAAAACTCAAAACCTGCATAAAACTGCCAGTTTCCAAAAATTTTTTCTTTATCGTTTTAATTGGATATTTTTGTTTGTTTTTTAAAGAATGTTTCAACCTGACGACATAGTAGCCTCCATAAAAAAATTCAAGTCGTCGAAGGAGTTCTAGAACACATAATTATAATAAATGATTGGTTTCAAAACATATTTTAAACAGACTGTGTTTTTATGATAAAATTTCATTTTCATGTTTATAAAATTAAAAAAATAAAAAGAACAATACGAATATGTCATAATAGTTTATGAATTGATTTAAAAATATAAATGAAAAAAATTAAATTATTGCCAGGTTAAGTTTGAGTTGTTTAGAAATTATTCGCTTTAAAATAACACGATTATAAGCGAAGAAGAGCGCGGCATCACTGCAGCTTTTTTTGGTAACAGCAACTGGCTGAAAATTAACAAATCGAAATCCGAGTTAACGTGTACAATATTGCTGATTTGACCATGTGTCTTAAATTGTCTTAAATAAAAATAATGAAATG
>NW_019385025.1:483086-487095 GCF_000671375.1 Centruroides sculpturatus
TGGTTGGTTTCAAAACGTATTTTGGACAGACTGTGGTTTTTTGATAAAATTTCATTTTTATGTTTATAAAATTAAAAAAAATAAAAAAAACAATACCAGTATGTCGTAATAGTTTATGAATTGATTTAAAAATATAAATGAAAAAAATTAAATTATTGCCAGGTTAAGTTTGAGTTGTTTAGAAATTATTCGCTTTAAAATAACACGATTATAAGCGAAGAAGAGCGCGGCATCACTGCAGCTTTTTTTGGTAACAGCAACTGGCTGAAAATTAACAAATCGAAATCCGAGTTAACGTGTACAATATTGCTGATTTGACCATGTGTCTTAAATTGTCTTAAATAAAAATAATGAAATGCTTTAAGTCCTTTGAGACCCTTGTTTTAATTCAAATGCAACTAAGAAATCCACAAAAAAAATTATTTTTTATCTGAAATAATTATTTTCGCTTAAAAGCGAATCTGACATCAAAAAATTTCCGGGAAATAATTCCTGCGAAGCTAAAAACCTCTCCAAAAAGTGCTTTTACAAATAAAGTATATAAAATAATAAAATTAATTTAAAATAAATGCTTTTATTTGTGAAATATAGCTGTACAGATTGTTATTCTTTCCTGTAACGAGGTGTGAAATTTCACACGTGCAGTGTACATTGTGTACAAACTGATTCACCTTGAGAACAGCTGGATCTGCTTTCCCAAGTAGTTCTCATGTACTCTTCAGGGAAATATTGCTGTAAAGCAGGAGGAAAGCTAACTTACCGCATCTGTTCAAATACAACGCAATATTGTTGATTTCATTTATATTAAATTATGAGCAGACCGAAAAAAAGGTATCGGGAAAAATTCTACTGAACAAAAAACAAAAAACCTGCTGATGTCATAAAAAAACATCCAATAGCGTTTTTAAAAAATTTTACTGAAGTCAAAACAGTGAAATTTAGAACGATTTAATTAATCTGATTAAAAAACTTCCATAAAAGCAATAGTGCGATTAATTACCTAATTAATAAATGGTCATGAAATATTTTCGGGGCAAAAACAAATCATGAAATTTGCACAGATCATAGATGACGATGCATATATGTTGATCCATACATTTTCGGAAAAGTTATAAGTCAAGGCTTTTTTAATGGAACCTTAAAGTCCATGCCCGAGAAAACTTAGAATATAGACTGCGCAGTTGCAAGCGCAGCCCGAGTTAACTCTGGATTAAAACCTTAAGCCTTTACATTTGTTTTAATTAATTAATTAAAACCAAAAACTTTTGAACTATCTAACAGCCGATTCAAACATTTAATTTTCCATTGAGTTTTTCAGAAACTATTCAAAGCAAAGGGTAAAAATTATAACAATTTAACTATTAATAAGAAACTTGACAGTGTAACCTAATAAAATAGCGTAAAACTTTTATAAGCGAAATATACTACAGCGCGCATGCACAAACATGCACACTCACAAAAATTTTTTGCCAATCTTTTATTATATGGTACAAAGGGTCTCAAAACTTGGTCATTTGCGAAAAAGTCAGAACATCGAATTTGAGATGATTCGAATACTGTTTTTTATTATGTATACATAACATCCTGTAAATTAAAGAATACAGTTACTTACCGTTTGATGGCAATTTTATATGGAAAAGAGTATTATGACTTCATTTCTGTCAATCTGCAACCTGACGAAGTGATTCTCCAATTTCAGCAAAAACTTTTTTGATTTTGACAGAGGATTGAATTGTCAATAAACTCAAGTCCAATATTTTCTAATTTTTTCTAACGTAATTGATAATTGAAAATTTTCAAGTGAAAAGCATGTAGAAAGTGCACAGCTATTTCTACTGTAAAATAATTAGTATGAAGCTGACACGTTTAATGCTTTAACTGTTGCTTTATCGTACGAATATACAGCATAATATCTTTACTAGACACCAGAAATTAATAATAAAATTACAGATTATTTAAGCTGACTCATTTATCAATCATAAATCAACAACGTTATTATCGATGTATAACAAAAGTATTTGTCAAAGAAAACGAGACAGAAAGAAAAGAAAACAAAAAAAGGCATAAGTATTAATTATTGGGCAGCGATTTGAAACATTTGTAATTCTATTGATTTCAACTGTTGTTTGTTCGTCTGTTTATGTCTTTTCTTATTCTGGAAAATGCAGTTATAAAAGAGACCAGATGTGGAAAATTTAAGGTATGAGGCTCCAATTAGCTAGCTACATACACACTTAGAGTGCAAAACAATTCGTCAATTCAAAAATTCTCACCCCTAACAGTTACATAAATGATCACCACGACTCTATTGTTATAAGGGGAAGAATGATGTACGGAAGCAAGACACTACTGATTTTATATGAACAGCATAAATTTACATGAAATAATTTATACTAATATTATAGAAATAAAGTTTGTAAGTTTGGATGTAGTAGGTAATCTCTGAAAATAGTCATCTGATTTCAAAAATTATTTCCCCAATATTTATAATGAACCTTAAGATTGGACCCAGGCTGTATATTATTCCGTTAAACGTTCATATAAGTTAAAAGATATCATCTAGGTAAAAGTTATATTTTTCGTCTGAGTGGGTGGCAAGGGTCAAGACGCTTACGTATACGAAATACGAGATCTGTCGGCGAGATACGCAGTGCACGTGTCCGTACTAGTATATTATATAGATCTCTAAATTCCCCTTCGCGAGTGAGAGGACAAAATTAAGGCTTACCGTGAAGAACTCGGTTTCTATTATACTATTTTAGATGCGTTTTTTTTGCTGTTTTGATTTTGTTTTAATAGGGTACGTCAAGAGAATGTACACTAAAAAGAGATTTTTCGAATTTCTGCCCCGCGGGGAGTGGTATACATTTATAATAGATACATTTTGAGTCACAGCAACGCGTGACCGGGTACAGCTAGTTTAAAAGTATAATTCAAAAGTACAGCCCGGATTTGTGACAATGTCAAAATAAATAATTGCTACTTTCTATATGGCCTACATTTCAATACAAAATAAGTAATCAAGAATGTGTTTATCGATGACTTCATTTTGCCTTGTTGAACTTTACTTCTTCATTCAGCAAAAGTAATTTTTCATCGACATATAAAATCGCTATATCTGTTTTTTTCACAGTCGAAAACATGAAGATGCAAAGTTCTAATTTCTAACATTAATCTTGAATCTGATATACTGTACTGTACATTTTGTAATAACAGGATTAAATTAGGTAAGAATTTTTCATATGCATAATATTCAGAGAAGCAACCGAAATTGTTTCATTGCATAAATTTATTTACGTATTATTCCACATATACTATCGTATTCTATATTATAATATAATCAAAATTATAACATACGATTAATATATAATTACTGTGTTTTAATTTGTAAGATTGTGACTGCTGTAATGCATTTATAAAACGTAATAATGAAATTTTTCAGATCGTTGATATTTGCTTATTTTATTTACTAGAGATATAAAAAAGTCTTTAGTTAAAGATACAATTTAGAAAATAGGAGATCTATAAATTTTGCTGTTGTTGTCTGCTTTCTTGCTGTTTTTTTTCTTATTGTCTAGAACAGAGTTAGACAGATAAAAGACAAAACCAGATGTGGAAAGCTCAAAAACCAGTAGGCCTCAATTAACGATATAAAAATTTTTGACACAAACAGAAAGTTACATTGTTATTCGTATTCAAATAAAAGATTTCATTGTTCCCTGAAAGACGTTACATATGTGACTGGCATGACCTTGTATATAGTTAAAAATTTTAAAAGTAATTTATTTTTTAGAGTATGTCGTCGAATGGTTTGACTATTTAGGGGAGACCGGGGCAACTTCGGCATGCGGGGCAAGTTTGTCAAGCGCTTTTTTTTAAAAACAAATTAAAAGGAGACTTTGGTTATAGGTTAGGCAGTTGAGTTTTATTGGTGGCTTGTTGAGTGTAGTGTTTTTATTGTTCTCCAACAAGCGTAGTTGAATTATCAAGCAAATTTTCATTTTCGTTC
>NW_019385025.1:490896-500385 GCF_000671375.1 Centruroides sculpturatus
AAATTAGGTACTGTACATATAATTATATATTAATTATATATAAATTAGGTACTGTATATATAATTATATATTAACTTATTGTAACTTTGTTATAATTAAATATATAATTTCCGCCGTCTAGCGTGGCGCCACGCTACGGAGATTTTTACGCTAACTATCGTCTGTCAGTATGTAAATTAGGTACCGTAAGTCTAATACAGAACTGTAATTTTATACATTTCTTATGAAAGAAACATTTCTTATTCAACGGCGATAAAAATTATTTATATTAACGATGTCTTTGAAGTTCTAGGAACTATTAGCAGAAAAACAAGTTATTAGAAATTGGCCGCGGTTTGGTGAGCTGTTCCGCGGCAAAAACAATGTTGAGCAATGGCAATGTCGAATAATGACACTCGGTAAGTAATCCTACAATGTTTTATTTATAGCGTAGTTTATACAAATTATTTCCAAAAAATATATACGTGTTTTGGAAATGTTGAGTCGGATTAGTCTAGAATCGATTAATTTTATGGAAAAAAATCTTTCAAACAGCCGTAGTCCGTAAACTTGATACGTGTCGGGTTGTGATTGGAAGGATTCGTAAGAAATCAGATTCCTAAAAAATGGAACGTATCTCTATTTTATAGGGGGGTCGACTGTATATACAAGTATATAACAAAAACAGATGTTTTTCACATAACGTATAAAGAATGGATTTCAAAAACTTAGTCCTGGTACCAATTTCAAAGGACGCCACAATCAGACAGTGCAGTCACGTGTTTACAACTTTCTGAACTTGTTAGCAGCTGTCGATCAAAGTTAACGGGACGTTGTCATGAACGCGAGAATCTATCGGGGTAAGCACTAGCAATCGTAAATCCTCAAATATAACGAGATTTTCTATCACTAAATAATAGGTAAATGTTGTTTTACTAAAAAAAAGCGTTCTTAAAAAATTTAAAAAGTATGTTTTTATAAGCCCAGATTATAACGCAAAGGCATCTGTTTACTTTTAATGAAAACAGATGCACGAGTTTTGCAACCAAAGGTTAAAAGTTTATAATCACTTTCTGACTCAGCAGGAGAATGATGGGGTTAAGATAACTAGGTCAGGTTAATTAGTTTTAAGCGTATTTCTGCTTCGAGAAGTGAATATTGGACACTATATACATATTTTTAAACGAATATTACAATATTCAAATATAATTAGCACTAAATTAATTTTTTCCAGTGAATAGACAACATCCGGAAGTACTTCCGAAAGAATGCAGACACTTGATGTATGCATTTTTTTTTTTAACTTTCTACAACAATTTTTTTATACAAATCGTTGAATATTTTCTTGCAGTCAGCATTTAATATTTTACTTTTATCTAAACACATTTTATTGAAATTTATCTATATATAAAAAAGTTTCATTTTCGAGAAAAGTAATAATAAAAATTTTAAATGATCGGTTTTATTTGCTGAGTTTATAATGTCCAATGATATGTTTTAGACAAACTGCACTTCTCTGGAGCCTCAGAGTGTAAGAGCCGCCGCAAACTAAAGGAAGCGAGAATTAGTGTACGCTCGGATCGGGCTCCCAAGCTTTGCATTTTTTCCCATGAGGCTAAGAGCCATTTTTGCTAGGTAAGCTATGCAGGCAAGAAGCAGCCACAAACTACAAAACGTTTGCTTGCGTAACATAGTCCACATGACATGGATTCCACAGGTGTGGATTAGCTATAAAACAAGATTTTATTATAATATATACTCGTAATCAGTCCGTTTTCGTTCTGAACTTTGAAACAGCATAGGAAAAAAATGTTTACTAGTTAAGTCTAGTTAGGCTCAACTAGCCAAAAACTATTTATATATAACTATTTATATACAATGTTTATACTATATTCTTTTTAATATTGAATGTATTAATCATGTAATTTACGTACACGTCTGATCAAAATTTTTGTCTAACAGTCGGTCGATTGTGCATGGGCGGAAGTCACTCACTTGCAGCGTCTGGACGTCCTACCTGTTATCAAAGGTGTTTGAAGTGGACAGGTCTGATTTGCGCAATAATAGAGATGAGGAAATCGAGCCGGAGGAACTTCAGTGTGCAGTCAAGCCTGATACAGGTTGACATTACTAATCACTCATCACTGCTTGCTAAGCGTCCTCCGTTTTTCCTTTAAAATCGTAAAATCACAGCCACTGATTATCAAAAATTATGAATCTATCTGTTATTTTGATACTTTTATTCTGTATAATGTTTTGTTTACTTGATTTTCCTGTAACTAGAAACGACACGGCTTTAAAATAAACAGAGCTGATTTCTCTTGCCAATAGATTATCTTAACTTTCACCGATTTTCGTTAGTTCCTTTGTAATCAGATACGAATTGACTCTGTTTCAAAGTTCAGTGTTAAGTGTTTATTGCTTTTGTGGTAATATTAGTAGAGCGGGAGAGTCACTTAATGAACCACCAAGTGGTTTATTACCTAAACAACTGCTCCCCAATTGTTATCCTTAGTAACTACAGATGAGTAAAATCTTCTGTCAAGGTCGGTTAAAGTTTATTACTTTCGCAACAGGGTGTCATGTGAGCTGCCACACACTCCCCACCGTTAACGACAACGCGCTAAATGTTTTATTACTCTCTAAACAAAAACTTTCTTCCCTGTCAGAAGTGGGTCATATGTCAAGGTTACTGTTTAATTTTATTGAACAGAATGTTGTCCTTGATATATAACAATTAGTTATGTTGGAACTTTTTACTTTTAATGCCTCTCTTATAATTTATTTTTGCTTCGGTTATAAAATTGTTTTTATCATGTTTTAAATCGATTTGTTATAAATTACACTTGTATAAAGTTTATAAATTAAAATTGCAATGAACATTTTGTTGTTTTGAGAAATATTTATTTATTAATACAGAGTTCAAGTTTGCAAAAACCGTTTTCATATTTCTTCTTCGCAATTATATATATATCAATAAAATATATTGCCATTTTATAAACAGATCTTATTGTATTCAATTTTTTTTATTACTTTGTATTTAAATTCACATTATATTAGAATCGACACTTTTATATTTTGTAAGTATTCATATATAACATTAGGAGAGATAGGGGCAAGATCGGCATGTTAAGCTTTACTTAAATTTTGTGTAATAAATACTGCTGTAAACTGAAAAAAAAGCATTGCATATTGTCTATTGGAATGTTACCTTACTATAGAACTGGTTAAAATCAGTTTGGAAATAAAAATAATTAAAATAATTACAACTTTACAAGAAGAGAGAAATTGACGAAGTTGCCCCGGGTATAGGGGCAAGATCGGCAACTTCTCTCTTTTTGTAAAGTTGTAATTATTTTAATTATTTTTATTAAAGTTGCCCCTGGTATAGGGGCAACAGTAATGGGGCAAGATAGGCACGTATATAAAATTATGTTATTAACAATGTATAAGTTGGAATTCACTATTAAAACAAAGAAATACAAATCCAACACCCATTTAATATTATTACAACGAAATGCAAGTTCAAAGACATATATACATGAATAACAAATGCAAACATGTTTTCATTTATCATCTGTTTGATTTTTATCCTTTGCTTCTAATGTGGCTTTATGTTGCCGATCTTACCCCGCTAGTCATGATTTCGAAACATTAAGTACAACCCTGAGAACAGAATGCCAAGCCACGATCTGGCCACGTGAATAAGTTGAAGTTACATCCTTCTAACAGGAAAAGTAACTTTCGTTATCATGGAATTATAACAAAACATGCCAATTCAATATAAATGGGGAAAAAATATTATATGGAATTCAACGAAAATGAAAATTTGCTTGATAATTCAACTACGCTTGTTGGAGAACAATAAAAACACTACACTCAACAAGCCACCAATAAAACTCAACTTCCTAACCCATAATCAAAGTCTCCTTTCAATTTGTTTTTAAAAAAAAGCGCTTGACAAACTTGCCCCGCATGCCGAAGTTGCCCCGTTCTCTCCTACAATATGTTATTTTTATATTATTTCGACTATTTTTGCAATATTTGGCTGTAATTCGCAATTTTGCATTCGTTTATTTACACATTTTCTCATATTATGTAATGTCAGGAGTTGAATTTTTCGGAAAAATTTTCGAGTGATCTTCTGGACTAAGTAAAGTCAAATAACATAAAAACTAGTAAAATTACAGATATAACATGAAGAAAATAGCTATTTCTCAACGTTTGTTTACGTTCTAACTTTGAACACTTATTTTTGGATGTTATTGGTTTTTCTTGGGAAAATCCTGAATAGGCAGTTCTGAAATAACACTCATTTGTTAATATTGATTCAGTAATAATAGAATTGACTATTCAGAGAGTAAACGGCGTCTAAACAAGAAATTTAAAACCAATTAACGGCAAGAAGGTCTCCCATAGACATACTATAGGAAGGTGGAGGTTCCCAAGAATATTTATGACTAGAGATGAACTAATTTGTCACTGTTACAGTCAAACAAACTAAATAAAAGCCAATCCAAGTAATTATATTCAGAATATTTATTAAATTTTAATATTTGAATATAATAAAAAATAAGTCTTGCTTATCACACCAGGAAGCCGACGCTATGAGAGTATGTGTAACTTGACACACCCCGATCATAAATCAATATTTGAACATAAACAGGGGGGTTCTATTGAAGTTAGAATGATTGGTTTTTTTGTTATAAGTAGAAACACTTCAACTTTGTAACTGCTGTGTTAAACAATACGATTTTTTAAATTTAAGTTTTTAAAATGAAAATACTTAAAACTTTTGTTTTTTAAAAAAGTTTTCTCGTAAACAATAAAAACAAATAATCAGAGAAAATGAAGTGTTTATAGACAAAGAAAAAGACAGCTCGTCTCTAGTGCAAAAATTAAGAAAAATATAGTAGTTTTGAAATATTCTACAAAATATCCTAGCATCAACAGTTGTTGCGATTTTAAAAAAATTTTGTCTGCATCGGGTTAATTAATGAAAAAGTATCAATGTTAATAACGAATAAAAACCTATCATTTACAAGATATGACAAACCACTTTTGTCTATTTTTTCGGCCCCTCGACTTTTAGGTACCAAAATGTAATGGCAAGAATGTCTTTTTATTTCCAACGACCATGTTTAGATTTGTTTTATAATCTTCATGTTATTCTGAGCTATTAACAGAAGAGGACACTAATGCACAAACACACCCTCTCAAATACATGTATCCACTTAATTATTTGTAATTTTTTGCATTTCTTGGGTTCGAGAAATTTGAAGACATAAGGATTTGTAAAAAATTCAAATTATCAAATCTTATACCATTGCATTAGGTAAATGCGCCAGTGAATGACCGTATTGTTAGAATTTTGTTAAAATAAGCAGCACCGCAAGAAAAACCAATCGAAAGCGTTGAACTACGAACTGACTTTTGTACCTGATTTATGAACGAGTATTATTTCGTTCATTTAAATTATAACTAGTAAAATGCTTAATTGTGTTCACTTTCTATAAAATATGCATACCAAAAAATCTTATAATACAAGTCGAATGTATTCATTTATTTTCGTTTTTCAAAATATACTTACAATTTATCTTACTGAATGTTGAGGTTTGGTGATTGTTGAAACTTTTTGATTCTAATAAAAAAAATTACTCCTCACTCATACTTAAATTTAAAGATATCGAAGAGGGGTAGTTGTAAATTATTAATATATCTTTGGTAATATTTTTATATTACGTAAAGTTGTAATACTCGATGTTTATTAACTAAAATGTATTGAAAGTATAATATAATATAGTTACTATAATTAGTAAGTATGAATGATTATCCATTGATTTTATATATGAATTTAATAAGTATTTACATTGGGATTTTATTACTTAATATCAAATACTAAACGAACAATTTATTGTAGCATATAGACATAAATTAAATATGCAATTAATAAGCGAATGTCAGAAGTTAAATGAATAAACAATGACATTGTTACAAAATGATTTAAACTAGAAAATTATTTTGAAACATCAAAAGTTATCATTTAGTTTCATTAGTGATAAATACTCTCAACGTTTAATACAGTAGAGTGTCGTTTATCCGAAAGTCGATTATCCGAAACGTCGGTTATTCGAAAGAATTCCAGTTGGCAAGTTTAAATTCTCGTTAGTGCTGAGGCGCTGCAATTTTCGGCTATATCTTGGGCTACTCCAATATTTTTTATGTTTATGTATGTGTTTTAGCTGGCAGCACTGTCACTTTTGTGTAGTGTTTTTCTGAAAACTGTGTCATGTGGAATCAAACGTTTTTGATACTAAATAACTTCTAATGTATTTAATTTTTTGTTGTTTTTATATTTTTAAATATATTTATTTCGTTTGTAAAAAATAAAGGAATAATTTTTAACGATACAATAGCCACGATTATTATTTTAAAAAGTTTACGTTAGGCTTAACATCGACGAAAATTCAACGCGAAGCGACACACGACGAAGAAAAATTTGAACACGAAATAGGTTAATATATTTTTTCGTACATAATCTGTTATCCGAAAAATAAGTTATCCGAACAACCCCAGTCTCCAATTGATTCGGATAAACGACGCTCTACTGTATTATCGTCCGAAAAAACGATGTAATAAATTATTTAAAAATTTACACCGTCATTATTTTTTCAAAAAAAAAAAAACAGAATAAAAGCAGTTATATAGGGGAGACCGGGGCAACTTCGGCATACGGGGCAAGTTTGTCAAGTGCTTTTTTTTTAAAAACAAATTAAAAGGAGACTTTGGTTATAAATTAGGCAGTTGAGTTTTATTGGTGGCTTGTTGAGTGTAGTGTTTTTACTGTTCTCCAACAAGCGTAGTTGAATTATCAAGCGAATTTTCATTTTCGTTCAATTCCATATAATATTTTTTTTCCATTTATATTGAATTGGCAGGTTTTGTTATANGTTGAACAATGGCGATGTCGAATGGTGACACTCGGTAAGTAATCCTACAATTTTTTTTTTATAGCGTAGTTTATACGGATTATTTTCAAAAAATATATATGTGTTTTGGAAATGTTGAGTCGGATTAGTCTAGAATAGATTAATTTTATGGAAGAAAATCTTTCAAACAGCCGTAGTCCGTAAACGTGATACGTGTCGGGTTGTGATTGGAAGGATTCGTAAGAAATCAGATTCCTAAAAAATAGAACGTATCTCTATCTTATAGGGGGGTCGACTGTATATACAAGTATTTAACAGAAACAGATGTTTTTCACATAACGTATATAGAATAGATTTCGAAAACTTAGTCCTGGTACCAATTTTAAAGGACGCCACAATCAGACAGTGCAGTCACGTGTTAACAACTTTCTGAACTTGTTAGCAGCTGTTGATCAAAGTTCACGAGACGTTGTCATGAACGCAAGAATCTATCGGGGTAAGCACTAGCAACCGTAAATCCTCAAATATAACAAGATTTTCTATCACTAAATAATAGGTAAATGTTGTTTCCCTAAAAAAAGCGTTCTTAAAAAAATTTAAAAAGTATGTTTTTATATGCCCAGATTATAACGCAAAGGCATCTGTTTACTTTTAATGAAAACAGATGCACGAGTTTTGCAACCAAAGGTTAAAAGTTTATAATCACTTCTTGACTCAGCAGGAGAATGATGGGGTTAAGATAACTAGGTCAGGTTAATTAGTTTTAAGCGTATTTCTGCTTCGAGAAGTGAATATTGGACACTATATACATATTTTTAAACGAATATTACAATATTCAAATATAATTAGCACTGAATTAATTTTTTCCAGTGAATAGACAACATCCGGAAGTACTTCCGAAAGAATGCAGACACTTGATGTATGCATTTTTTTTTTTAACTTTCTACAACAATTTTTTTATACAAATCGTTGAATATTTTCTTGCAGTCAGCATTTAATATTTTACTTTTATCTAAACACATTTTATTGAAATTTATCTATATATAAAAAAGTTTCATTTTCGAGAAAAGTAATAATAAAAATTTTAAATGATCGGTTTTATTTGCTGAGTTTATAATGTCCAATGATATGTTTTAGACAAACTGCACTTCTCTGGAGCCTCAGAGTGTAAGAGCCGCCGCAAACTAAAGGAAGCGAGAATTAGTGTACGCTCGGATCGGGCTCCCAAGCTTTGCATTTTTTCCCATGAGGCTAAGAGCCATTTTTGCTAGGTAAGCTATGCAGGCAAGAAGCAGCCACAAACTACAAAACGTTTGCTTGCGTAACATAGTCCACATGACATGGATTCCACAGGTGTGGATTAGCTATAAAACAAGATTTTATTATAATATATACTCGTAATCAGTCCGTTTTCGTTCTGAACTTTGAAACAGCATAGGAAAAAAATGTTTACTAGTTAAGTCTAGTTAGGCTCAACTAGCCAAAAACTATTTATATATAACTATTTATATACAATGTTTATACTATATTCTTTTTAATATTGAATGTATTAATCATGTAATTTACGTACACGTCTGATCAAAATTCTTGTCTAACAGTTGGTCAATTGCACATGGGCAGAAGTCAATCATTTGCATTGTCTGGACTTCCTACCTGTTATCAAAGGTGTTTGAAGTGGACTGGTCTGACTTGCGCAGTAATAGAGGTGAGGAAATCTAGCCGGAAGAACTTCAGTATGCAGTCAAGCCTGATACGGGTTGACATTACTAATCGCTCATCACTGCTTGCTTAGCGTCCGCCGCTTTTCTTTTAAAATCGTAAAATCACAGCTACTGATTATCAGAAATTATGATTCTATCTGTTATTTTCATACTTTTCTTTTTTTATAATGTTATATTTACTTTATTTTCCTGTAATTAGAGACGACACGGCTTTAAAATAAACAGATCTGATTTCTCTTGCCAATAGATTATCTCAACTTTTACCGATTTTCGTTAGTTCCTTTGTAATCGGATAGGAATTGACTCAGTTTCAAACTCCAGTGTTAAGTGTTTATTGCTTTTGTGGTAATATGAGTAGAGCGGGAGAGTCATTTAATGAACCGCCAAGTGTTTTATTACCTAAACAACTGCTCGCCAATTGTTATGCTTAGTAACTACAGATGGGTAAGATCGTCTGTCAAGGTCGGTTAAAGTTTATTACTTTCATAACAGGGTGTCATGTGAGCTGCCACCCTCGCCCCACCATTAACGACAACGCGCTAAGTGTTTTATTACTCTGTAAACAAAAACTCCTTTCCCTGTCAGAAGTGGGTCATATGTCAAGGTTACTGTTTAATTTTATTAAACAGAATGTTGTTTTTGATATATAACAATCAGTTTTGTCAGAACTGTTTACTTTTAATGCCTTTCTTATAATTTATTTCTGCTTCGGTTATAAAATTGTTTTTATCATGTTTTAAATCGATTTGTTATAAATTACACTTGTATAAAGTTTATAAATTAAAATTGCAATGAACATTTTGTTCTTTTGAGAAATATTTATTTATTAATACAGAGTTCAAGTTTGCAATAACTGTTTT
>NW_019385025.1:504146-509704 GCF_000671375.1 Centruroides sculpturatus
GATCATGCTCAACTGTAAACGTCGCTATTGTATCGTTAAAAATTAGAAAATTAAGCCTCGTTTAAATACTGGCTCACTTTTATGGTCGAATAAGTGTTGCCAGCTAAAACACGTAAAAATAATATTAAAGTAGCCAGGACATAGCCAAATGTTGTAGCGCCACATCACTAGTGAACATTTGAAATTTTCCGACTAGGACAGTCAGTTAACCGAAATGTCGGTTAATCAGGAGTCGGATAATCGAGGCTCTACTGTACTGTATATTCCTGCCTTTTCTTTCTTATTAATGCTGTCCTTGTAATTCCTTAATATCTTACAGAAGTTCAGAGCTATTTTCAAAATCATTTTAAACTTTTTCCAATCTGAAATTTTTTTCATGATGGAGTTCATACTTTTATTGTACGCGATTTTTGTGATTTCACCCACATCGCCGCAATGACTTTTTATTATTATTTATTCTCATTTATTTAACCTATGTATGGCCAATCGAATTGGCCAAAAAAGATATTTACGTTTAAATAAAATTTCTCTGCAACTTAAAGTGTAGTTGAGTAGTCTATTATTTTCTGAGTGAGTTGTGATAATTACATTCATTTTGTTAAAAAGAATCAGTTGTCGGTGAAAGATCAACAGCAAGTTGATTTAAATACCAAAAAATTCATACATTAACTTCTATAGACAGAAAACCATCGGATATATCTGGCTGGATGAAACATAGTAATTTACAAAACTTATTAAATTATTTCACAACGTATACAGAAATATTTTTATTAAAAGATATACTGATAGAAAAAAAATCTTTTTAAAAAATGGAACTACAATTATTTACATATCGAACTTCTTGGGTGTCCAAAATCAGATAATATTAAAAAACAATTAAATCAAATGATAACTTTTGATGCTTTGAAATAATTTTCCGATTTAAATCATTTTTTACAATGTCGGATATTCGCTAATTGATTGCATATTTAGTTTATGTCTGTTGGCTACAATAAATTGTTGATATTCTATTTGATATTTACCAGTTAAATCCCAATGTAAATACATATTAAAATCATACATAAAATCAATAGATAAACTTTGGATAAAATCAATGGATAATTTACTAAGTATAGTTATAATATCATGTTTTCTAATTACTAGAGACTTTCATTTGTTACTCGTTCTTTATTTGAATAAATGTGATATTTTGTTTCATAAATTTGTTTTTCTTTATTTATAATTTATTTTGTATACTAGTACTTTCTATATATTAACAGGACTTATTATACTGGAAAATTATAAATGCAGATATTTAGTCTTACAGTTCAAAAATAATGTTTTGTATTTAGTTCGCCTGTCTTCTTCTAAAAACTTCAATAATAGATGTTTTGTAAAAACTGCGATGTCTTCAGTTTTCAATATTTCCGGTCCATTATAATATAATCCTTGATTCAGTGTTCTTCTGACTGGTTCTGGTAACTGTACGTGGGTCANACATTATATTAGAATCGACACTTTTATATTTTGTAAGTATTTACGTATAACATTATATGTCATTCGTTTAATTCTATACTACTTACGTAATAACTATTTTTATATCCTATCATTCTTTTTTATATGTTTTTAAGTATTTACATTATGTCTCTAATTACTGTAATAAAAAAGGAATGGACGAGCATCTGCAGGTCGAAGTTAGCACAAGTTTCCTTCCAGATAATGCATACTATATGTTATTTTTATATTACTTCGACTATTTTTGCAATTTTTGACTGTAGTTCACAATTTTGCATGCGTTTATTTACACATTTTCTCATATTATGTAATGTCAGGAGTTGAATTTTCCAGAAAAATTCTCGAGTAATCTTCTGATCTAAGTAAAGTCAAATAACATGAAAACTAGTGAAATTACAGATATAACATGAAGATAATAGCTATTTCTGAATGTTTTTACGTTCTAACTCCGAACACGTGTGTTTGGATGTCATTGGTTCTTCGCGGGAAAATCCTGAATAGGAAGTTTTGAAATAACACTCATTGGTTAATATTCATTTAGTCATAATAGAATTGACGATTTAAGGAGTAAAACGCGTCTAAACAAGAAATTTAAAGCAAATTAACGGCAAGAAGGTCTCCCATAGACATACTATAGGAAAGTGGAGTTTTCTGGGAATATTTATGACTAGAGATGAACTGATTTGTCAATGTTACAGTCAGACAATCTAAACAAAAGCTAATCCAAGTAATTATATTCAGAACATTTATTAAATTTTAAATATTTGAATATAATAAAAAATAAGTTTTGCTTATGACACCAGCAAGCCAACGCTATGACAGTACGTGTAACTTGACACACCCCGATCATAAATCAATATTTAAACATAAACATGGAGGGTTCTGTTAAAGTTAGAATGACTTGGTTTGTTTTGTTATAACTAGAAACACTTTAACTTTGTAACTGCACTGTTAAACAATACGATTTTTTAAATTTAATTTTTTAAAATGAAAATACTTAGAACTTTTGTCTTTTAAAAAAATTTTCTCATAAATAATAAAAACAAATAATTAGAGAGAATGAAGTGTTTATAGACAAAAAAAAGACAGCGCGTCTCTTGCGCAAAAATTAAGAAAAATATAGCAGTTTTAAAATATTATACAAAAAACCGCAGCATCAACAGTTATTGCAATTTTTATTTAATGAAAAAGTATAAATGTAAGTAACGAATAAAAACCTATCATTCACAGGATATGACAAACCAGTTTTGTCTATTTTCCCAGCCTTTGACTTTCAGGTACCAAAATGTAATGGCAAGAATGACCTTTTATTTCCAACGACCATGTTTAGTTTTGTTTTATAATCTTCATTTTATTCTGAGCTATTAACAGAAGAGGACACCAATACACAAACACACCATCAAAAATACACGTATCTACTTAATTAATTGTAATATTTTGCATTTTTTGGGTTCGAGAAATCTGAAAACATAAAGGTTCGCAAAAGATTCAGATGATCAAATTTTATACGATTGCAGTAGGTAAATGCGCCAGTGAATGAACATATAGTGAGAAAATTGTTAAAATAAGCAGCACGGCAAGAAAAACCAATCGAAAGCATTGAAATACGAACTGACTTTTGTACCTGATTTATGAACGAGTATTATTTCGTTTATATAAATTATAACTAGTAAAATGCTAAATTGTGTTCACTTTCTATGAAATATGCGTACAAAAAAACCTTATAATACAACTCGAATGTATTCATTTATTTTTGTTTTACAAAATATACTTACAATTCATCTTATTGTATGTTAAGGTTTGCTGATTGTAAAAATTTTTGATTCTAATGAAAAAATTGCTCTTCACTTATACTTAAAGATATCGAAGAGGTGTGGCTGTAAATTATTAATATGTCTTTGGTAATATTTTTATTTTACGTAAAGTCGTAATCCTCGACGTTTATTAACTAAAATGTATTGAAAGAATAATATAAATAAATTAGTAAGTTTGAATGATTATCCATTGATTTTATATATGAATTTAATAAGTATTTACATTGGGATTTTATTACTTAATATCAAATACTAAACGAACAATTTATTGTAGCATATAGATATAAATTAAATATGCAATTAATAAGCGAATGTCAGAAGTTAAATGAATAAACAATGACATTGTTAGAAAATGATTTGAACTAGAAAATTATTTTTAAACATCAAAAGTTATCATTTAATTTCATTAGTGATAAATACTCTCAATGTTTAATACAGTAGAGTGTCGTTTATCCGAANCGCGTCTAAACAAGAAATTTAAAGCAAATTAACGGCAAGAAGGTCTCCCATAGACATACTATAGAAAAGTGGAGTTTTTTGGGAATATTTATGACTAGAGATGAACTGATTTGTCAATGTTACAGTCAGACAATCTAAACAAATGCTAATCCAAGTAATTATATTCAGAACATTTATTAAATTTTAAATATTTGAATATAATAAAAAATAAGTTTTGCTTATCACACCAGCAAGCCAACACTATGACAGTACGTGTAACTTGACACACTCCGATCATAAATCAATATTTAAACATGAACATGGAGGGTTCTGTTAAAGTTAGAATGACTTGGTTTATTTTGTTATAACTAGAAAAACTTCAACTTTGTAACTGCACTGTTAAACAATACGATTTTCTAAATTTAATTTTTTAAAACGAAAATACTTAGAACTTTCGTCTTTTAAAAAATTTTTTTCATAAATAATAAAAACAAATAATCAGAGAAAATGAAGTGTTTATAGACCAAAAATAAAAAGACAGCGCATCTCTTGCGCAAAAATTAGGAAAAATATCGCAGTTTTAAAATATTATACAAAAAACCGCAGCATCAACAGTTATTGCAATTTTTATAAAAAAAATTCTGTCTGCATCTGGTTAATTAATGAAAAAGTATAAATGTAAGTAACGAATAAAAACCTATCATTCACAGGATATGACAAACCACTTTTGTCTATTTTCCCGGCCCTCGACTTTTAGGTACCAAAATGTAATGGCAAGAATGACGTTTTATTTTCAACGACCATGTTTAGTTTTGTTTTATAATCTTCATTTTATTCTGAGCTATTAACAAAAGAAGAAACCAATACACAAACACACCCTCAAAAATACACGTATCTACTTAATTAATTGTAATATTTTTCATTTTTTGGGTTCGAAAAATCTGAAAACATAAAGGTTCGCAAAAGATTCAGATGATCAAATTTTATACGATTGCAGTAGGTAAATGCGCCAGTGAATGAACATATAGTAAGAAATTTGTTAAAATAAGCAGCAAGGCAAGAAAAACCAATCGAAAGCATTGAACTACGACCTGACTTTTGTACCTGATTTATGAACGAGTATTATTTCGTTTATATAAATTATAACTAGTAAAATGCTAAATTGTGTTCACTTTATATGAAATATGCGTACAAAAAAACCTTATAATACAACTCGAATGTATTCATTTATTTTTGTTTTACAAAATACACTTACAATTCATCTTATTGTATGTTAAGGTTTGCTGATTGTAAAAATTTTTGATTCTAATGAAAAAATTGCTCTTCACTTATACTTAAAGATATCGAAGAGGTGTGGCTGTAAATTATTAATATGTCTTTGGTAATATTTTTATTTTACGTAAAGTCGTAATCCTCGACGTTTATTAACTAAAATGTATTGAAAGAATAATATAAATAAATTAGTAAGTTTGAATGATTATCCATTGATTTTATATATGAATTTAATAAGTATTTACATTGGGATTTTATTACTTAATATCAAATACTAAACGAACAATTTATTGTAGCATATAGATATAAATTAAATATGCAATTAATAAGCGAATGTCAGAAGTTAAATGAATAAACAATGACATTGTTAGAAAATGATTTGAACTAGAAAATTATTTTTAAACATCAAAAGTTATCATTTAATTTCATTAGTGATAAATACTCTCAATGTTTAATACAGTAGAGTGTCGTTTATCCGAAAGTCGATTATCCGAAACGTTGGTTATTCGAAAGAATTCCAGTTGGCAAGTTTAAATTTTC
>NW_019385025.1:511597-516962 GCF_000671375.1 Centruroides sculpturatus
CTAGTACTTTCTATAAACCCAAGAAGTTCGATGTGAAAATAATTGTACAGTATTCTATTTTTTTTAAAAGATTTCTTTTTCCTATGTATCCACCTTTAAATAAAAATAATGCGTTATACATTGTGATGTAATTTAATAAGTTTTGTAAATTACTATGTTCAATCCAGCCAGATATATCCGATGGTTTTCTGTGTGTAGAATTTAATCCATGAATGTTTTTGGTATTTAAATCAACTTGCCATTGATCTTTCACCGATTATTGATACTTTTTACAAAATCTATGTAATTATCACAACTTAGTCAGCAAACGATAGACTGAAGAACACCTTAAGTTGCTGAGAAAAATTTATTTAAACGTAACTAACGTTTTTGGACAATTCGATTAGCTATCTTCAGGTTAAATGAAAATAAATAATAGTGATCTAAAAATAGAATATATAAATTCAAATATAAAAAAACAAAGATTTAAACAGAGAAAATTCAAATAGAAAAATTGGTGCACAAATTATAACAAAATTCATATATATGTTACTGTGAATGACCGATATCTGGCGAATGTAAACATTCTCTGGTGAATGTCAGCATTCACACAGTCGTTTCGTGTATGTACGAAATATTAGCTAAGTATCATTATTTATCACTTACACCGGCAAATGTCGACATTCAGCATGCACTGATGNTATATGTTACTGTGAATGACCGATATCTGGCGAATGTAAACATTCTCTGGTGAATGTCAGCATTCACACAGTCGTTTCGTGTATGTACGAAATATTAGCTAAGTATCATTATTTATCACTTACACCGGCAAATGTCGACATTCAGCATGCACTGATGATGAATGTTAAATAAAAGTATTTTTATTACCTTATACAAAAATGCAATATTTTAATACGTCAAAATAGGAAAAAGCTTAAGTAACAGCACATGTAAATAAACTGTTGAACTTAAAACGAACAGTACATTCTAAATCATTAAAGAAAATAAAACAATAATAAACTTACACATAAATTATGTGATTAACGTTATACAATCTTATTTATTGCAACAACTTAAACTGTTATAGCAATTTGAATTGCACAGGAGTCCCTTGCTTTTACAACTGCATNGTTATACAATCTTATTTATTGCAACAACTTAAACTGTTATAGCAATTTGAATTGCACAGGAGTCCCTTGCTTTTACAACTGCATTTATTCGTGGATCACTTCTTTTTGCAATAACAGCGTATATAGCATCGCCCTTCACTTTTCGAATTAGCTGCAGCTGCCTCCCTCGGTGATATTTCTTGAGAAGATATATCATCTATGGAAAGTAACTTATTTTTACAAATTACGAACTCATTACGAGTATAAAGCTGATTGATAGTACCATTTTTATTTGTTAATTTATAAAAGTCAGAGTCTTCTATTCCAACAACAACCGCCAACACATTTCGGGCACCTGTACGGCCACGGTCGACATCAGAGACTTGTAATCTTACGGTATTACCAATTTGAACAGAAGGAAACGGCGAAAAATTTGGCGACAGACTGTCGCTTCTCTGTCGACATCGGCTTCTCGAGTGTCGTTTCGACCTTCACCAAAGCTTATCTGTGTTTGTCGACATACACCGGCGATTGTTCGAATGTATAATAATAAAACCAAATATTCGGTCTTATAGCTTTCCTTTATAAATTTCAATCTTTTCTCTGCTTATGTTTAAAGTCAGGGAGTCCAAAGACTTAACAATATATGCTTCCTCTCATTTTAATATAGAGACTTCAGCCTGCGCTGTCTAAGATAATGTTGTGGCGTTAGATCCCTCTTAGACATTATATTTGTGATCCTTCAACACGATTCCCAAATTTTTTATAGTAACACAAATATAGCTTTTTTTTTATTCCTAAATGCATGTTTTTATAAGGAATACAGTAGAGCCTCAATTATCTGACTCAAATGAAAACTGGGGTTGGTCGGATAATTGAAAAGTCAGATAATCGAAAAGTATGAAAAAATCCATAATTAGTGTAGTATATTATTATATNTAGCTTTTTTTTTATTCCTAAATGCATGTTTTTATAAGGAATACAGTAGAGCCTCAATTATCTGACTCAAATGAAAACTGGGGTTGGTCGGATAATTAAAAAGTCAGATAATCGAAAAGTATGAAAAAATCCATAATTAGTGTAGTATATTATTATATTCTATGTAATTAGTATATTAGTATATCGCTGTTAACCTATTTCGCGTTGAATTTTCATCAATGTTAAGTCTAACAAAAATTTTTTAAAATAATAATTGTCGCTATTGTATCGTTAAAAATTAGAAAATTAAGCCTTGTTTAAATACTGGCTCCCTTTTATGGTCGAATAAGTGTTGCCAGCTAAAACACGTAAAAATAATATTAAAGTAGCCAAGACATAGCCAAATGTTGTAGCGCCACATCACTAGTGAACATTTGAAATTTTCTGACTAGGACAGTCAGTTAACCGAAATGTCGGTTAATCAGGAGTCGGATAATCGAGGCTCTACTGTACTGTATATTCATGCCTTTTCTTTCTTATTAATGCTGTCCTTGTAATTCCTTAATATCTTACAGAAGTTCAGAGCTATTTTCAAAATCATTTTAAACTTTTTCCAATCTGAAATTTTTTTCATGATGGCGTTCATACTTTTATTGTACGCGATTTTTGTGATTTCACCCACATCGCCGCAATGACTTTTTATTATTATTTATTCACACTTATTTAACCTATGTATGGCCAATCGAATTGGCCAAAAAAGATATTTACGTTTAAATAAAATTTCTCTGCAACTTAAAGTGTAGTTGAGTAGTCTATTATTTTCTGAGTGAGTTGTGATAATTACATTCATTTTGTTAAAAAGAATCAGTTGTCGGTGAAAGATCAACAGCAAGTTGATTTAAATACCAAAAAATTCATACATTAACTTCTATAGACAGAAAACCATTGGATATATCTGGCTGGATGAAACATAGTAATTTACAAAACTTATTAAATTATTTCACAACGTATACAGAAATATTTTTATTAAAAGATATACTGATAGAAAAAAAATCTTTTTAAAAAATGGAACTACAATTATTTACATATCGAACTTCTTGGGTGTCCAAAATCAGATAATATTAAAAAACAATTAAATTAAATGATAACTTTTGATGCTTTGAAATAATTTTCCGATTTAAATCATTTTTTACAATGTCGGATATTCGCTAATTGATTGCATATTTAGTTTATGTCTGTTGGCTACAATAAATTGTTGATATTCTATTTGATATTTACCAGTTAAATCCCAATGTAAATACATATTAAAATCATACATAAAATCAATAGATAAACTTTGGATAAAATCAATGGATAATTTACTAAGTATAGTTATAATATCATGTTTTCTAATTACTAGAGACTTTCATTTGTTACTCGTTCTTTATTTGAATAAATGTGATATTTTGTTTCATAAATTTGTTTTTCTTTATTTATAATTTATTTTGTATACTAGTACTTTCTATATATTAACAAGACTTATTTTACTGGAAAATTATGGATGCAGATATTTAGTCTTAGAGTTCAAAATAATCTTTTGTATTTAGTTCGCCTGTCTTCTTCTAAAAACTTCCATAATAGATGTTTTGTAAAAACTGCGATGTCTTCAGTTTTCAATATTTTCGGTCCATTATAATCTAATCCTTGATTCAGTGTTCTTCTGACTGGTTCTGGTAACTCTACGTCGGTCATGTTTAATATTAATTTTTTTTCAAATTCTTCTTTTTCTTTTAAAGTTGTTTTTCTTCATATTAAATTTTAAAATATGTCTGATTCCGTTCTGATTCCGTTCTGATTCCGCTCTACTGTATATATTATTCTCACCTAATGTCACGTCACTCCTTAACAAAATCTCTCCTTAACAAGTCAGTTGACTTGTTAAGGAGAGATTTTGCCAATTTTCACCGAACTTTGAAATCAAATATCCTGAGTAAGAGAGGTAATTGGAAACACTTACTATCTCACACTGTTAACTTCATGGACAAATATTTATCTGGTTGCTAATGGTTATAACGATGATATGATCTAACAAATGTCCACGTAAAACTAATCGTTACTATTGAAACAGTTATCCCAATCTGTATCAATGCTAACCTATTGAGATAACTTGTTATAATGATTGTTTATATCTGTTATATTAATCAAAGTTGATAAAATATTAAACAATATAATCGAATTTTTTATTTCAGACAACTACAAGATTATAATTTAAACAAATATGTTCACCTTTATATACGGCAGTGTAGCAGAGGAATTATGGAAAAATTCCGGGTTTCTGGATATCTTTCAATGCATCGCTTCGATAACTATAAATAAACCTTATCTACTATTTCTATCGTTTGTTTTTATTCTTATCATCTACTTTTCTTTTTNCAAGATTATAATTTAAACAAATATGTTCACCTTTATATACGGCAGTGTAGCAGAGGAATTATGGAAAAATTCCGGGTTTCTGGATATCTTTGAATGCATCGCTTCGATAACTATAAATAAACCTTATCTACTATTTCTATCGTTTGTTTTTATTCTTATCATCTACTTTTCTTTTTCGACTATTAACAATGTTGTTGTAAGTAAACATAAACATATATTTAATTTCAAAATATTATTCACTTTTCAACAATACTCTTTATCAATGCAGGACATGACTGGTATCGGATATGAAGATGGAAAAATGAATGCGAAGGAATTACGTAGAAAACGAATTCAGTTATTAAAAGATACAAATAGATCGAGAAAAACACAGGAGTTTCCTCCCGCATATCCGAATGGATGGATACCTTTGTTAGAATCTAGAGATCTACCTGTTGGAAAGTGCAAGCCTGTTACTGCTATAGGTAAGATATTAAAACATAACATTATTCTATAGATATTAAGATTAATAGTTAAATTATTATTGCCTTATTGTCCTTATTTCAATTCTCACTATACAGTCGACCCCCTATAAGATCATAGATACATCTCATTCTTTAAAAATCCGATTTCTTACGAGTCCTTCCAATCACGGCCTGACACGTGTGAAGTTTACGGACTACGGCTGATTGAAGGGTTTTCTTCCATAAAATTAATCGAATCTACACTAATCCGACTCAACATTTCTAAAGAACGTATATTTTTTTGCAAATAATCCGTATAAACTACGCTATAAACAAAAAATTGTAGGATTACTTACCGAGTGTGCACCATTCGACATCGCCATTGCTCAAGCTTGTTTTCGTCGCCGAACAGCTCAGCAAACAGCGGCCAAATAACTTATTTTTCTGCGAAAACTTCGTTGAACTTTGGAGACATCATTAATATAAATAATTTTTATCGCCGTT
>NW_019385025.1:517967-522978 GCF_000671375.1 Centruroides sculpturatus
AAAATGTACTAGTTCTATGAATACTTCGTTTACGTATTTATATATATATAGCCTATATATAAAATGAGCAGTACATTGACAACATTTATTAATAATACTATTGAATTTCATCTTATTTTTTTAATCAATCGTGCTTTAAAAAAATAATTATAAATTTGTTATATTATATTATTATATTCTGTATTATATTTTAAATTATTTTGATGTTATTGCATCAGTTTTAGTACTTATTTAATTAATTTCAATCATAATAACAAAAGATAAGGATGCTTGTTTCTTTAAAACTATTTGATGAAAACGTTACATGAAATTGGGGTTGCATAATCATTCGAAATTACTATTATATTTTTGACTGGAAATTACAGGATTTATGCAATTTTAGTTTAATTAATGTCATATAAAACTGACTGCTCGTACACGTTTGCTTAAAACATGCGACTCAAAAAACCCCAAAATGGCGGCTCAAAAAATAAATCACGCGTGTCCTGACCACGTGCGACTAAATATACAGATTGCACAACGCGCTGATTGGTCGGCCAAATGACGTCAACCCACCAAAATAGGAAATGCTAGTCGATTATATTTTGTAGTTGTCAGAACGAAGTGACGCAGAAATAGATTATTTTTTTAGCCCTTCGAAAATCCCCGGACGTCTGTCAGACGCCCTGCGTCAGTTTTCTCAGCGGCATTTTTTTCGAAATTTTTCAAAAAATTTCAAAAAATTCAAGTTCTCCAATTTTTTTCAGCTGCAAAAAATGCAATAAATAATTTTCTAATTATTATTTTTTTACCTTTTCTCAACTTCATTCTAAGCAGTAAAGAGTGAAGTAGTCACTGCTGATCACACAACTTCTCTATTAATCAATGCTTTGCTTCAGTAAATGCCAGGTTTTTATTATAAAATGTGTACTTTTTTATATATTTTTTTAAAAATCAAAATCAATACTAAATATTTGAAGGTATATATATATATATATAAATTTAATCGAAATTGGTATTATTCAATTTTTCGCTAGGAAATTTGCTACTGGAAATGGAAAAACATTAGTACAGTTCCGTAATTTTTCTCATAAGATTTTTTTTAAAAAAAGCAATCCAAAAGGAAATTTTTTTATGTGTGTGTGTGTGATGGATAGAAGTAAATCTATAGTATTGTGCGCTTTGTAGTAAACTCGGAAAAGAGATGTTGTTTGCACAAATCAACGAAGAGACTTGCCTAATGATTTGTTTGCATTGGCCCTTCACAAATTACCTCTCAAATGATCTTTGCATGAGTGGAATTGATGGAAAATACTCTTTTTACTTCCACAAAATGCGATTAAATTTTGCATTTTTACAGTTATTTAAATTTTGTTATCGTTTATCTAATTGAATAGATGTTGAACTCTTTTAATTTTCTTTAATATAATTTAAATTTAATAGTTAAATTTTCCCAATTGATTATATCTAAATTTTATTCTTAATATTTTTTAAAATGTAGATATATAATTCAGTAAAGATTCTTAAACGATCGTTAACACTTTATTTATTTATTTTAAAATACTTAATCCTAAAGAAAAGACTCTCTTCTTGCATAAACTTATAAATATTACTCGTTGTTTGTAACAAAAGTATTGCATTCCTTCATTCTTAAAAGTCTCTATCTTTTGTAGTAGTAGTATTATTAGTATTTTTTTTAAAGTATTATTTAGATTCGAAATCAAATATTTAGTAAAGGGTCAAAGGTATGAAAGGAAAAGGACAATAGAATACCGGAAGTAGCGTGCAAACAACAAACGTCTCATCTTAATTTCCGGGAGTGGCATACTCTGTATTTACCGTGCGACTGAATGAGTGCAGCATTGTAGTCAGTGAATAGAAGGTCCGCTTATAAATATGGAGTGACTGATGTGGTGTGTAAACTAAACTTAGCTGCAAACGTCATTGTATATATATCTAGAAAATGTTAATATTAAACAGTCCTGCATTCTCTTACAGAACAGTAGAACCTTTAATATTAGCAATATTATTGGTTATTGTAAATCAAATTGCTTTAGAAAAATCTAAGCCATTCTTCTTCCTTTTTAATTGTAAAATAGAACGATTAAATACTTTAAAGATACTCTATAACTGTAAAAAAAACATATATTTTTATGAAATTTTTAATATAAAAATTAACTGTTTTATGTAATAAAAAAAACAATTATATATCTAGAAATTTCCTGAATTTATTTTTAGTTTGTAGAAGTTGAATAAAGGGACAGACAGAAGAAAATTTAAGAGCTGTTGGCTATTGTATAATTGGATCGATGGAGACTGATTTTGTGTCTTAACGTAATGAATTGTAACGTAAGTAAGATTGACCTGTGGAAATTTATAAAAATTCCGTGGAAAAAAAAAATTGATTAAAAAAGAAAAAAAAAGAAACGAAATTGTCATTTGATACGCTCAAGATAATTATAATAATAACAAATTTCCCTATTCCTTAAAATATCTAAAATGTGTTTTAATAGAAATTATATAAATTGTAAAACAAAACCGAAGAATTTTTTTTTATAAAAATAATATTTGTAAAATGGAAATCTGATATGTACTGTACGTTATGTATTTATTATCTCAGAAAATAAATTATTATTATTATTTTTTTTCCTTAGTTGGTGGTTTATNATTATTATTATTATTTTTTTTCCTTAGTTGGTGGATTATTATTATAAAAAAATATCCTTCAAAGTTTTAATGTAGTTTTAAGTCACCTCTTCGAGTTTTCTGCTACTCATTTAGTAAATTAACTCGAAAACTAATAAATCAATTTTAAACAGATTAAATTTTAACTAGAGTACTTAATAATTCAAAAGTAGTTATTATAAATTTATTTAGAGTTACTACATAGATTATAATTTTAACAAGGAAATTTAGTTAAGAAAAATTCGATTTCGACTATACTAACTGAGAGATAATCATTGCTTTGATAAGATAATTTTATTTTTATGTTATAAATTTTAAAAAGAAATTAATTATTAATGATTTGATCTTCTAATCTCTCGATCTTTAAATCTTTTAGTATAGTACTCTTCGAAGCATTCTCATTTTACTAATTAGTAGCAAGTTGTATATATACAAACAGTTAGAAAGCCTAATGCTTGCGTTTGCGGTTACGAGAAAAGAGGATTTCTGTAGCATCCCTCTGGGCAACTTTATCTTCCTTATTATCCATCAAAGATCAAAATTGCACTAGAGATCGTCAAAGAAGAGTTACGCCGCATCTAGCCTACAAAAATAATTTTAACAAGCTGCTGTCTGGCCTAATAGTTACGACTCCAACCCAACTATTTTGATTTAACGTAGATAAAAATCTAGTTTTGGCGTGTTTTTTTTTTTTTTTTTCTTTCTTTCTTTCTTTTTAATGGCGAAAAATGATTACGTTAAAAATTCTCGAAAGATAAGTTTTATTATGGAGAGTTAAAAGCCGTTTAAGAAATCTTAATTAAAAGCTTTCGAAGCATTTAATTTGGTGTTGTAATATTTATAACTTGGACTGGTTACTAAACATTACAGGAAAGAGAACGTTCGAGGAGCTTCTGGATTTTTCCAGTTGGTTCCACACTCGACCATTTGACGACATATAGTAACAGCAGGAGATTACACTAGACCATTCTTTTATCTGGAAGATATCCTCAAGTTACGATTGGATTTTAGCTATTATTAAATCGTGCAATTAATCTTTATATCTTTGATAAACATTTTAATTCTTCTATTTCCTGAATTTTTTGATTTATGTTGACTCCTGGAGAATTTTTCCCCCTCTCTTTTAAATTTTTCATGTTACATTTTATAAAGTTATGCAGTTAAATTTTAGTCCCCAAGGAATTGCTCTGCGGAGAAATCCCTTCTGCTCTTTATAGATAACGTTTTAAAACGCTAAAAGTTCTTTGATCTTTCTAAAATAAAGGATTATATTTTGATACGTTCTCCAGATCTTAATGACAGTGCTCTTTCGACACTTTATCGAGCTCTAAAGGGACAGATTCTTTAAGAAAATGAGATAAATTTTAATAATTAAAGATAATCAAGGTGATAAATATTCAAGAGAATGAATGATAAAGCTCTCTCTCACACACACACACACACACTCTCTCTCTCTCTCACTCTCTCACTCTTGATTTATCAAAATGCTTTAACATTCCAGATAAGTATGTAGTTAGTTCCCAATGTTGAGAAAATGCGATAATGCATCAAAAGTTAATAAATCATTTATGTGATTTTCAGAACCGCCTATCATCACTTTAACTTCCTGCGACAATTGTCAAGTATTATAATTATATCTGATGGATAAATTTGAAGTTTTTACTTAAGTTATTATATTGTGATGATCGTTAACTAAAATCTATTTAGATTAATGCATTGAAAAAGCATTAAAAACGTTAAGAAAACGTTAAAATAATTTACCGGTAATAATATAAAAAAATATTATTAAGATTATTTGCTGCATATGAGTTAGAAGAAAACGATTCGCATCATTGGAGAAAGCAAATAATGCTGCAACAGTAATTGAACACTGATAAAAATAATCGATACTGCAGTAAATGCAATAGTATTAAATATCTGTACTATAATTGAATCCATTTTGATATGAGTAAAACGACATTTATGTATAAATAATTACATTAAAAGTTACATTGTTAATATCTGTAAAAATTAAGTTTAATTAAGATAACATTCAAGAAAAACTTTAGAATTAAAAAGCGATATTTTTGTAGTAAATATTAAAATAACCAAGGTTAAGATTCAAGGCTTTTTTTTATGGAATTTTCGGTTATTTTTTAAGCTATTTAAAACTTTAGAAGTGCTGATTTTTACTGAAATCCACACTCTCATCTTTAGAAATCTTCTCCAATTGTTTTTTTCTACAGAAAATTTAAACTTGGCAGCTCTTTTATTTAGTATTGTCTAAAGAAAAATCTATTCTCACGGTTCTCGTTCTATATTCTTCTTCTTTAGAAACCTTAAATTTTTAATTGATTCCTTTCCTGCA
>NW_019385026.1:0-9556 GCF_000671375.1 Centruroides sculpturatus
GAAAATTAAGCCTCGTTTAAATACTGGCTCCCTTTCATGGTCGAATGAATGTTGCCAGCTAAAACACGTAAAAATAATATTAAAGTAGCCAAGACGTAGCCAAATATTGTAGCGCCACATCACTAGCAGACATTTGAAAATTGCCGACTAGGGAAGTCGGTTAACCGAGGTGTCGGTTAATCGGGGGTCGGATAATCGAGGCTCTACTGTATCTCTGAACTGCCCACATAAATGATGGATTTAAAGCAAATGTCAAAAGATTTTTTTTTCTAAAATATAGTAGAGCGTCGATTATCCGAAAGTCAATCATCCGAAAGAATTCCAGTCGGCAAATTTAAATTTTCGCCAGTGCTATGGCGCTGCAATCTTTGGCTATGTATTGGGCTACTCAAATATTTTATGTTTTTGATACTAAATTAACTTCTGAAGTATACTTTTTTATTGTTTTTATATTTTTCAATATATTTATTTTGTTCGTACAAAATAAAAAAATAATTTTAAACGATACAATAGTCTTCCTTAGGCTTAACATCGACGAAAATTCAACGCNATACCTCGACTTACGTCGTTTCGAGTTACGTCATTCCCGATTATACGTCGTTTGTCAAAAAAGTATATGGAAAAATAAAAATCAAGTTTAAGTCATTTTATTCGACTTTACGTCTGTCCGCCACAAATATTGAAGTCGTAATATCACTAGACAAGCGTTTAAAGCACATAAAATTATATTATAATATATACATATACAAGTATGTACTGTGTTTACAGTACATGCATTCGTAAATTTATATTACTTTTTTTGTACTATATTAAAAACTACAATTTAATAAAATTGTTTGTAAGCTTAATAAATAAAATACAGAACCGGGAATGGTAATTTATGATTTAGCCTAGTGACAAGTAGATTCGGAGACAAGTAAATTCGACTTACGTCGCTTTCCTGGAACCAATTACCGACGTAAGGCGAGGTATACCTGTAGTGTGCTTATTAGACAAAATTGTAAGACATCAGAACATTTGTTTTGTTTGTTGGGTTAGTCTGCATGTCAATTTTTATTTTATCTTGGGCAGAGCTGGGAAAATGCCTAGAGTTGACATCGGATTTTTTTTTGTTTGTGTGCATTATTTTATCATCACTTGTTAATAAATTGTTTTACTTAAGTGCCGTCTTGACTGTATTATAACACTTTTGTGGTTAATTGACACAATCGCACTTTCCATGTAAGTACATCTGAAATTTGTTTCAAAAAATTATTGATGCTGTGACAATTAAAAACAGTAACATTTTCATTTTATATTTAATCTTTGCATTTATCAGTAGTTTTTATAGAATTTGTTGTACAAAAGTAAATTGAAATGAATAAAATGTATCTAATTTTTTGACTGAATCATATCTGTCAAATTATATTGTTACAAATTTTGTTGAGTGAAAGAATATCTGATGTAAATAAACTCAAAATAGATTAATAGTAGTTAGAAAACAATCATTAATTTTAAAAATTTATATACTTAAATTTGAGTACAGTAATACTTCGACTTATGCGAACCTGGAGTTAAGCGATTTTCAAATCTCGTCGATTCATCTTTTGTTTGAGTACCATGGAACTCTTTATTACTCACTCTCCCCCACTATTGTTCATCTTACATGTTCGGACATGTTGTGCAGAATCGACACATAGCTACAATTTATTTTGTGTTATTTATTTCTGTGTTCGTTATATCTACGGAGACTTGAGAGACTCTATGTGGTGGTGATTTCTTGTAACCATGAACAAATCAAAAGACGAGATAAGATTAACGAGAACATTTATTATCTTACATACATCCGACTTGGATTTTACATAAATTGCAAAATTATCAAAATTATACCCCGACTTATGCGAATTCGACGTGCGCGGTTATCGCTCGGTCCCACCTATTGCGTAAGTTCAGGGTATCGCTGTAAAATCCTAAAAGATCTCTTTTTTATTATTATTGTTGATATATTTTATGTTTAAATAAAATATTATTACTTAATATTATTTATAAAATATGTTTGAATAATTAATAAATTACAAGTTGAATCTAATAAATTTAAAAAATTGAATTAAATTTTTTTAAGATTTTGTATTTTTTATTTTAATTAGACTTGGAGTATCACTTATCATAGTTGGCTGACTTTTGTTCTGCTTCTCTGGTCATGTACTTTATGGATGATTCCTAATTCACGCCGAGCATGTTTATATTCCTCGCCCGCTCTAGTAATATATGCAGAATTACTACTCATACTTCAATACATTTATAGTTTTGATTTGACTGAAAAAGAACTTCCATCAAAAGTAGAAGGTGTAAATCTAGCTCAGATTGGATTAGTAAAATATCATGCTTTATCATATCAACCTCTAGCCATTAAGGTAAGATATAATAAGAATTTGAATTGCAGTATGCAAAGAAACATTGTCAAGTAATGATTTTGTAGACACTTTTTCTTATATTATTATTTATTACAAATCAAAAATTATTTCAATAATTATGAGACAAGTTTTGTTTAACTAATAAACAAAAAGTACTAAATATTTACTACAATGAAAAATTCTATTAATAAATAAATAAATTTTTTTTTAAATTATTGGCATTTACAACACAAAATTTAATAATAAATTAATTGCAGTGTCAGTTACAATTAATTTTTAATGAAATTGTTTTTATATAATTTATATCTGTTCTTTGATGAAGCAAAAATGTTTTGAAATCAAATAAGCAAATACTGTATTTAAAAGAAAAAAATTTATTATTATTTATTGAAGAAGAAATAAAATTATTACTTTAAAAACTTAAAAATAAAAATATTCTATATGGAAATGAAGAAAATAATTGGTTAATTTAAAAAAATTTTTTTTAAACATAAATACATTTCAGNTTTTATTTATATCCGTTATCGTAATTTGATAGATGATAAGAGACATGCATACATATCTGCATACGTGTATCATACATCTCTAATTTTGTTTAATTCAATTGAAACTGGTAGATTCAGTTCGTGGCCAAGAATAAATTGGGAGATACAAGACATGTTGAAAAAATTGTGACTGACATTTTTCTCTTTTCCAACCAGTATTAGGTTTATTAGCTACAATCCAAATGTAAAAGAGTAACAGTAGCTTAAGTTTACGTGATGAAAGTATAGGCTACTATATATGGATAATGCCACCTAAGCTGGGGATGCTTACAGGCCTATGGGGATGCTTACAGGCCTAGCTTCTTCCTTATACAATAGTTTCCTCGTGGTTCTGCATAGATTTATGCCATACTAAAATTCCTTATAATTTTTTAAATCACAAGCAGAATAGTTTAAATATTCAAACTGTTTGATAATTGAAGAATGTAAATAATTTATTTTATCGTAAATTATCTTGCAACATGCAAAAACTGGTCTTTTCAGAAAAGTGATAAAATATCAATAAACTGGAATATAGGCCTATTTTACCTGTCGAATAACATTTAAAAATTTAATTTTTAAACTATAAAATAAGTAAATTTAACATTTTATAATTCAAATTTGTTTATTACTGTACTTTATTTTTAAATCATACTAAAAAAAATTATAGTACAATACTTATAAAAAATTTCCTATTGAGCGAGAAATTTCGTTAAAACTTATAGGATTTTGCCTTATTTTTTGTGTAATCGAAGCTGATGTACAGTACTGTACATTTGTGGAGATGCATCCTTGGCATTCAGAATACATAACAGAAACTTCAAAATAAAGCAGAAGATTTGTGAATATATTCGCATATTTTTTTATTCTTCATACTTATTAGTAAATATAAAATTGAATCATACACGAATCTGCAGTTTTTATTATCAAAAATAATTTCAAATTGTTCGCTGTTGAAAGTCACGCATCCAAAGAGCCATGGCTGGATTAGCGAATATACTAAATAAACACGTGCTTAAGGCTCAAGACAGAAATTTTTCATTGCCCGATTTACCATGAATTGTATAAACCAGGGTCCATAAAAAGGGGCCTCACAATAAATAAAAAAATTAGTGTTTTCAGACATCATCATTTATTATTGTTTATTATATTTTGAATTACATATACAGTATATGGGAATATCAAAATCTTTTAAGTGTTTAGGGCCTCTAAAAATCTTAATCGGGCCCTCCTTAAAGTAGCTATAAAAAAAAAAAATACAAGAAAATACCTTAACCGATTATATACAGTACTGTATAATACAACACACAACTTATGTCTGATTTATTCAATATTATAATATAAAATTTTAAATTAATTAAAGAAAATAACACTGTAATACGTCATCGATATACACGCCTAGAAGAAACAAAGGATATACAGGAACTATTATGTCAGTGACGTCACACTTCAACGCTTGAACAGCTGAGATGTAGATCTCGCGATCTGCAACGCATGTACTGACCTCACGAGATCAAGGATGGATAATGGCGACGAGACGCTCGGTCTTGAACAGTACGAAAGAAATCGGCGCTAATATTACAGATATTGGACGCGAACTGTTCGATGCTTGCAGGAACGGAGACGTGGGACGTGTCAAGAAACTTGTCACCGTACATAACGTCAATTCGAGAGATGCCACTGGACGAAAATCCACTCCTTTACACTTCGCCGCAGGTAGGCCTAAATATGGCGACTGAGTTCGAATCCTTTAAACTTTCTCTTTTTGTTTTTAATCAATTGCGACAACCACGACAAGCTAGGGAGAGTTTTAAAACACGTTTTTAACGAAATCGTGTGACGTACGACAATGAAATGTAAACGACAATCCTTTCTATTCGTGTAAAGATTGTCAAATTTTTAAGACTTTTGTCAATGGTAAACTTCCGGTCACGTGATTCCGTCTTTCCGTAAACATCAATTGTATAGGACTAATTTAGTGCGATTCACATTTAAAATCGACGTATTTCTGATAGAAATATTTAATCGATTTTAGAATTATGAGATTATTATTTTTTAAAAACAACATTGAAAATAAATATTTCTGATATTATCTGTATTTTTATAATATATTTTATACGTAAAAATACACACTAGATACAGGAATTTAATGTTTTAGTTTCTATTATTGAAAAATTATATAGCCTATGATGTGCTTGGATAATTGCTTAAAAAAAAAAAACACAATTTAAAAACAACATTTAACCGACATGCTAAGTTTAATTGTATGTGCTTTACTTCTATGCAATATACAAGAGATTTTGCCTATTTGAATGCATAAAATCAATTTACTCAAATTAAAATATCTTGCGTATAGTTTTAGACATTTTTAAATTATATCCTTTATCTTTTTAATAAATAGTATATAAATCTACTGAGAAATGCAATGCTTAATATAAACACTCCAAAATACCTTAAAAATTGCATTAAATGCTTTAATTTCTAATGTTTTCGGTTGTATTTAGCCAAACTTCGAGATAAACTTAAAAATGAATGACGGTTGCATTTGTTTTTTCATAATAAATAAATCTTTTTAATTTATTCCTGAATTTAAATTATATTAAAATTCTGTGCTGGGATTACTTTAAGGCTTTTGTAGTGTTTTGTTTGTTGTTTATTCATTCAGTTTTGAGGATAGATCTTTTAAATTTAAAATCTACCGTAAACTAAGAATGTAACATGAAATAATTATAACTCTAATAATAAGTTTTAAGTATTAAATATTTTGTATAAATAATAATTTATTTATATTTATATTGATATTTCTAATGAAAGAACATTTTTCAAATATATAAATGATCAATAATAAACAGTAAGAATTTTATATTTAGATTAATATATGAATATTTTAATGAAAGAAATGAATTTTCCATATGTGATGATATAAATTTGATTGAATTAATATTCCCACGATAATTATTTTATTATACCTTATAAAATAACAGTACAATCAATTATTACAATATGATAATTAAAAACTTTATGCTAGTTATTTTCAATAGTAGGCCTAATTTGCAAATGGTAAATAAAGTTTTGTATTATTGAATTTGTTCTAAGAACTTACACTATGGATGAGTAATATAAATATGTATAACCAGTTATTGTCTTGTAAATAGTTTTTGTTTTTATTATACTCTTTTCATCTATTATATCACTTTTCTTTGAACAATATCTCAAACAAATTAATTAACAAACTTTTTTTCTTTTTAAATTTTCTAAGAAAGGGATAATTATTTAATNGGAAAACTACTAGTTTTCCATTCGTTTCTGACTTTTGGAGGCTTTTGGAGGTACAACATCAAGGAAAGATGTGTCTTTCCTTGATGTTGAGGTGTTTTCTGCTGTGTCTACGACGGAAAAAAATGTGTCATCTGAAATATCTTCTGCTGTTCCTATTGTACATTCTAGTCGTCAGAAACCCTACTGAAGAGGCCTTGACAGGCAAAATGCATTTGGGGTGAAGTATATTTATATAAAAATAAAAGTATTTTTCTGTGTTAACCTGTTTACCTTTTTTTACTTTTTTATACCAGTCTACAGACTCGGGATTTATTAAGCCTCCAAAAGTCAGAAACGAATGGAAAACTAGTAGTTTTCCGTGTACTAATGAATAGTACAATACGGTAAAAAATAGATTATCTGACTCNAATTATTAATTAGAAATTGATATTGAAAAAATAAATGGGCTATCCTTAGTATCCATGTAAATGAAATGCAGAATAACAAAATAGGATATTTACAAAATTAGAACATATTTATTATACATTGTAAATCCAATTTAATCATAGAATCAGTTTCTGAAGGTTATTCTGAAGATGCAAATACTATTTTGTTTATACATATAAAAACTTGTTTTTCTTATATTAATATATATAAACATCTCTAAGTTCAATAGTTATTTTAAAGCAAATGAATAGTATTTACTTATTAATGGTAATGGTAATATAGCTTGATTTAATTTCTTATATTTATTCTTTAAAAAATTACAATAAATAAAATATAAATAATTTTACAATTAAATATTTAGTAACATTTTTATCGAGTATTTTGAATGATTTATTATGCATGAATAGTGACTGTTACATAAAATATTCTACAGGGTGTTTGGAAAGTCACTGTACACTTTTCTAATCATATTTTTGCATTATTTCAAAAGATGTGTGGTCCTCACACTGAACAGATCTAAATCCACCAGTCTTTTATCTATGGGGAACAGCAAAATCTGCAGTGTATCGAGATTGTTCGCGCATGCTGGATGATTTGAAAGCAGTGATAACAACAGTCATTTGGTCTATTTCAAGCAAGCAACTGATGGTGGTGATTAGAAACAAAAGAAGGATCCAAGCCTGTATTGAAGCTAATGGGAATCATTTTAAACATTGTTTATAATTGTCATTCATATTTATTTCATGTATTCTATATTGAAACATGTTTGTTACAGTGACTTTCCAAACACCCTGTATAATTTGAGAAGATAAAGAACAATAACATTAGTTGATCAGGAAAATTGTAACCATTAAGATTAAAGTTTTGTGATCAAAGATGAAAGTAGTAAATAAGTATGAATAGAAAAGGAAAACAACTAATATTTACAGTATTAAAGTAAGCCATTTATGTAACACTTTAGAAGTAATTCATTGTACTCTGCACTTTACTGGAAAATTCATTCGGTTTCTTTGAAATACTATTTTAAATTTAAAAAAAACTACATATAAGTGCAAAATAAGAATTTGTATCATTATAAATTCTGTATTATGTACTTTTATTATATATATGCCTACATATCTAATTTTTTTCAAAAAATTTATTATTATTTTTTTCTATTTATTACAAAATTTATATATGTTTACATGTTTTTTAACAATTGATTATATACAATATTTACAATAGATGAATTTAAATAAAAATATGATATTTTGGGAGTTTAGTAGATTTTTTAAAATTTAAAGCACGTTATTAAGTACTAAAATAGCATGTGTGTATATAATTTTAAAAATTTTGATTAAAAAAATATTATATATTTAATATTGTTTTTAATTACATATATAAAATTTTTTTTATAAATTATATATATCTAGTGTTTATTTATGTTAATGCATTTTGTTATGCGAATGAATCCAAATGGAAAATCATCCATTTTGCAGAATAACAACAATCTACAAAGTCATCAGATTTGTAGTTAGTTACTCTGAGCATTGATGCAGATTTAGATAATCTGCAAATATTTAGCCATTTTATAGAAATATTTAAAAAAAATTAGCTTGAATTTCTTTTGAATATATATAAAATTATAATAGTCAATATTTCACATTTTTAGGTAATTGAATTTTTATTTATTGTATACAATAGTCAACATTCTTAAAAAATTCAACAAATGCAAAAAGCATTTTGCTAAAATGAATTATTGGCAATTTCCACCAATTTTGTGTTCATGCAGTTTTTGTTAATAACTGTAATGAAAGAGAAAATATTATAATACTATTAATATAACCCAGTGATTTTTTATTTTAAAATTATATTTTACGAAATTTCATTTTAATTGGAATTTTTTGATAAATATAAATAAAACATTGATCAGTTACAAAAAAAAAGTAAGAACATTTATATACCATTCTCACATGATTAAAATTCATTCTGAAATTATTTTATCAAATTTAAATAGTTTTATCATTTTATCTTATCTTGTAATATTGAATATTTTTTGATATTTAAACAAACAAAACATCAAAATGTGATATTCTGCTAATTGGTAGTCCTTACCTTGTGAGATTGTGCCCTTTTATCACAAAAAAGAAAAAGTGGTACTTTTATCATGTCTTGTTTTACATTTTTTCATATTTTTAAATTAAATATAATAGTTTTTTATTTGCTAAATGATTATTTTAATATTTATAGAAGTTTTTTTCACAGTAAAATTGAATTTTTCCTATTGTTTTTTTTTCAAAATAACAATTTTGACATGGAATATTAGAATTATATGTTTCTGGCATTAGAATTGGTGTTCATTATTGTAAATACCTTTATCTTCTGTATATATTATAGGTATCATTTTGTATACAATAGTAAAAATTAGCATCACATGATAATGAAAAATTATTCAAATTTTTTTTTTTATATAGGTCAATTTTATATATTATATGTTTAAAGATAAAAATTTCCAAGCAGTTGGTTATGTGTTTTTTTTTGTAATGACTGATGAATAAGTTAGAATATCTTACACATTTATATGTACAGTAGAACCTCGATTATCCGGACTAATTGGGGATGAAGGTAGTCCGGATAAGGAAAAATCTGGATAATTGAAATAAATACTTTAATTTGTCTTTTAATGATAATACAACATGTTTTCTTTTCGATGACATATCAGTAATATTAAAAGTAAATACTGTATTTAAACCGTGATCAAATTTTCAAGAAACAAACGTTCGTATTGAATTTGGACTATTACTGACCAACGCTAACAGACTACCTATTGTTTAAATGGCCCTCTGGTGGTGCAAGAAGATGGATTTTATAAAATAAAAAGCAATTGAAACTGCATTTTTATGAATAAAAATTTGACAAACTATTTATCGTTTTATGACGAGTAAAATTTTTTCG
>NW_019385026.1:16245-41608 GCF_000671375.1 Centruroides sculpturatus
TATATTTAAAATAAAATATAAAATAAAAAATATATATATTTTTTTATTTCCAATATATTCTACATAATTTCTCTATCACAAATACTAATAAAGTTATACATTTTTTAAAATTGCACACGGACTTTATGGACACACTGCATAATGCAAATATTTTTTATAGAAATTTTATATTTTATTCAGACATCTCAAAAATATTCATTTATAAAAAAGTGTAATGTGAAAATTTTACTTTAATAAAAATATAGGGCTAAAATTTGAAAAAATTGTAGACTTATAAATTCCCATTGTCGTCTGTCTTTCTTTAATCTCGAGAATGGAGTTGATATGAATGGATAGATGAAAGACGAGACCAGATATGGAAACCTTAGGAGCAAGAGGACCTGATTAACTATATATGAACTTCCAATGCAAGCCAGAAGTCATGTTATTTTAATCAAAACTTTTCTTCTGAATGGAGTTAACAGATGACTAGCACAACGCTTGTTAAAGGACAAGTATGACATACAGGGGCAAGCCACTATTAAATTGAGATGGAGAGCATATATTTTAAATCAAATAAATTAAAAATGTGATTAAAAATTGCAGTGGCATTGTGAGCAATGTCACAATAAATAATTGCTTTTGTTATATCATTTTAAATTACTGAAATAATTCATAATGGCAATTACTATAAACTTTTTACTGAAGAGGGCTTAAAGTAAATGAAGCCGAAATGCATTTTGATAATTTATAAAGAAAATAATTTTAAATAAAGGCATTTTATCATCTCCAGTTTGTATTTATTATCCTCGGATAGACAGTGGCAATTAAAGCATATTTGACAAGTTTGTCATTTGTTTTGTTTGTTAAGTTTGTCATATTAAATATATGTAAAATAACTTTTGTTCATAATGGTTTTAATTTTGTTACTTAAGCATTTCAAAATATTATTACAGGTTTTGGTCGTAGAGACGTTGTAGAACATTTGTTACAGAATGGAGCTAATGTTCATGCAAGAGACGATGGTGGTTTGATTCCCCTGCATAATGCCTGTTCATTTGGCCATGCTGAAGTAGTTCAGTTGTTACTGAAACATGGTGCAGATCCCAATGCTAGAGATAATTGGAATTATACACCTTTACATGAAGCAGCTATAAAAGGAAAAACAGATGTTTGTATAGGTATGTAACTTTTTATATGGAAAAACACAATAAAAATTAATTTTATTGATTATATAAAGTATGATTTAAAAGTTCATTGACTGGATCTAATTTTCTTAATGTATTGTTTTTAAATTTAAATATAATATGATTAGATGACAAGAAAATGTGTTTATACTTGCACAAAAAACACTTTACTGTTTAATTTGCTGTGTTATTACTACATAATCAGCAATTAAATGCAATTAAATTTATCTGTTTGAGAACTTTAAATTTTGAGAAAATTTGCATCAGATTTTGTTGTATGCTTGCAATATTACTATGGATTTACTAGAAATGCAAAAAACAACTTATATTAAAACAAATTTAATATGGGTAACTAGAATTTTGCAAAATGTTAGGTTCTAATGTTTCTTAAATTTCTTTATTTTCTAGACTATAAAAAATTTTATTTTTTTAATTTTATATTCAAACATTTTTGAAGTCATTATTAGAGTTATACACTTTAGATACAACATTCAAAATCTTTAAACATTCTAAAATTAACAAATATCTTTTGTTCCTTAAGATTAGATCATTACTTATAATTTAATATTTTAAGATGAGCTAAGAAAAACCAAAAACATTTGGATATCTAATTTTTAAGACAATGTTCTATTTACAAGTGTAAATTGATTTTTTTCTCTGTATTCTGAGAAAACAAACATAAGTATTTAGTAATTGCTTTAGTTTGGAACTTGAAATGTTTTATTATATTTTGATTTACTGCTAAGCATTTTGTATTTCTTTAAAAAAGTAAAGATTGCCACATAAAATCAAATGCATTTTGGGGAGAAACAGCAATAACTAATTATGCAATTGCTGCTTAGAAATTGACTAGTTTAGGGAGATCAAAAATTTCCTTTAAAACTTTTGGAAACTTTGGCTTTCATTATAAGAGCTTTTCTAGCTCTATAAGCATGTAGAGCTCTTACATAACACAATTGGAACCACGTTTGTACAACAATTTGTGACTTCAATATCTGTGTTCTATCAAGATTGAGTCTTGCTTCTGTATGTTTCAAGGCTTTGTATTTATACATATAAGAGATGCAAGCAAACATCATAAGGAAGCTTATAATTTGTCCTTTTTCCAATTTGAAGGTACCATTTATTTTTAAGGCAGAGGTATTCTCACAGGAAACTCCTGTTGGACACTATGTGAAATTGTATCTGACATCTTGAAATTGAAATCCTTTTTGCTTTTAAACACAACATCACTTTGTACTGAAGATATGTTGATGACTTTTCCTAATTATTGAATTTATTTTGTTTTTTTATTTTATTTTATTTTATTTTTCTTCTGTTATTGAGTGAGCGTTAATTAAGTCTATTAAAATTTTTCAGAAGAGGAAATAGTTTTTTACTAACTATACTACAAGTACATTCATATTTTCTGCCATTTTCTCTGACATCATCACAAAAATGCCAATTGTTTAAAAATTTCAAAGTATCATGGAGCAACAACTTTAAATGTAATATAGTCTATTAAGCTGTGGTTACTGCTTGTTTGTGAAAAATAATTTAAGCTATGTATCAATGAGATTGTAATTTTTGTCTTAGATTCAGGCTAGTCATTCTTCCTTTCTGTAATTGGCCCAAAGAGGTCTTGGAAATGTTAATCTTTTAAAGTTTTTGCAGTGTAAAATTTGTAAAGCTGTTTTATTATAAAAACATATACTGCATTATTCTGGTGGAAAATTTTTTAAAAATTTCTCTCTTAAAAAAGAATTGTATTGATATTGAATATTTGATGCAGATTTTAATTTTAAAGGAAAAAAAACTCTTCAGATTTTATTTACTGTATTTCTTATTTCTGTATATAAAATTTTATAAAAGAAAATTACTAAACAATTTAAAATAGTGTGCCAGATAAGTTGAATTTACTAAAATGAAACGATGCTGCATAGTAATATACTAACATTGAATTAAATAAATATTTAAAAAATTTAATTTTGAAGACATAGTTTTGATTCATTACTTATTATATAATTTTACATATAAAATTTTGAAAACTTTTTTTTTACTTATTTACTATTTTTAGTGTTATTGCAACATAATGCAGATCCTACTATCAGAAACACTGATGGGAAAACACCAATAGATTTGGCTGATCCTTCTGCTAGAGCAGTTTTAACTGGGGAATATCATAAAGATGAACTTTTAGAAGCTGCAAGGAGTGGAAATGAAGAAAAATTAATGGCTTTATTTACTCCTCTAAATGTAAATTGTCATGCTAGTGATGGAAGGAAGGTATGAAGGTTTTTGATTATCTTGCTTTATTAGATTTATTAAATTTTGAACAATTACATTTTAAAAATTAGAAATTATGAAATATTATCTTCAAACTAATTTCTTATTCACTATGAGAAAATCTTTTATACAGTAATGACTATATTCAGAAATTTTGTCAATTGATGATAATTTAATTAAATTGAAAGATGAATGTTTATATTATAATAAATAAAATTTCCTAAAAACCTTTTGAGCAATTGTTTAAAGTTGACTAATAGCTAAAAATCAAAACAAGTACAAAAATTAGTTAAGAAGTAAATAATGGCAGTAAATGTTTTCAATGCTTCTTTAATTTCAATGTTAGATTATTTGAAATTTGTTTGAACACTGTAGGAACATTTCAGTCTAGTCTAAAAAGAATGAGTTATTAAATCTTTCATTCAAATTTTTAAATGTTAGAAAATATTATTTGCTAAGTGGAAATCTTAAAATTTGAGCAGTTTTTCTTACAGACTTTGAAGCAAAATACAGTAGATCCCCCTATAAGACGGTAGATACGTTCCGTTCTTTATGAATCAATTTTGTAGGAATCATAGTTTACGAACTACGGCTGTTTGAAAGGTTTTCTTTCATAAAATTAATCGATTCTAGACTAATTCGACTCAACATTTCCAAAATACGTATATTTTTTTTAAAATAATCCGTATAAACTACGTTATAAACAAAAAATTGTAGGATTACTTACCGAGTGTGTACCCTTTGACTACGCTCGTTGCTAAAGCTTGGTTTCGTCGCGGAACAGCGCATCAAATTGCGGCCGCGATTTCTGATATTATTTTTCTGCGAAAACTTCGTTGACCTTTGGAGACATCATTAATATAAATAATTTTTATGGCCGTTAAATAAGAAATGTTTCTTTCACAAGAAATGTATAAAATTACAGTACTAAACAGACGATAGGTCGCCTAACTCGCCGTAGCGTGACGCTAGACGGCGAAAAATATATATTTAATTATAATAAAGTTACAATAAATTAAGTTAATATATAATTATATATACAGTACCTAATTTATATATAATTAATATATAATTATATGTACAGTACCTAATTTATATATAATTTATATAATACTGTCCAGACGATAGAAATCTCTCCGTAGCGTGGCGCTACGGACGGCGGGAAAGTAGTTTGGCTGCCCGATGACGTTTTACGTATTATAGGAGTTATTTTTACCGTTGTTTACGGATACTGCCACAATTTTTATAGGAATCATAACTATAGGAAACGGTTTTATAGGGGGATCTACTGTACTGCCACAATTTTTATAGGAATCATAACTATAGGAAACGGTTTTATAGGGGGATCTACTGTACATTCTAAGAAGTACATTGCTTAGATTTAAACATATTTAATTTGATAATTTTACATTATTTTATTTGTCTGGGAAGATAATGCAACTTAAATTAGTCTCAAATGATTTATAATTTTCATTATAAGCTGTTTTGTTTTTATAATATATTGATTTAAAAAGTAAAAAAAGATAAATTAATTGATATATTTATTGTTTTAGTCAACTCCTCTCCATTTGGCGGCTGGATATAATCGTATTAGGATTGTTCAGTTATTATTGGAACATGGAGCAGACGTTCATGCCAAAGATAAAGGGTAAATGCTTAGTTTGATCATTTATAAATTTAAAACTTTTCTTATTTTTTGATGCAAAGAACATTTCAATATCTTAGTAAATGCAGACATACTGAACTTATACTTGAATTTTATAAATTCAAACTTGAAAGTACTTGAAAATAATTATTACAACTAATAATTTTAGTATGTTTTTTAGAATTTCAAGAGAGTTTACAAACTTTTTCTCCTGATTTAATCAGTTCATATACTTTTTAATTTAGTTTTTTGAAGCTTCAATTTAATGCAAATAAATTAATGAAAAATCAGTATTTAATTTAATTATTTTAATATAGCCAAATTTGCATAGATGTTTGACTATTGACAGAGATATTTCCAAAGTTTTGTATAAATTTTGTTTAAGCCCCACATCAATAAAATATTTTAATTTCTTATTTCGTAGTTTGTCACTTCTAGAAAAAGTAATCATTGAGCATAAAAGATTCTGCTAAGTGAAAATAAAACTGAACTGAAAACGTAGTTTTATTCAGCTCTGCCCATCACTGAAACCAAATCAATCTCTAGTTATATTCACAATTCAAAATATGTCTTTTTTTTAAATAAATCATAGAATTCAGATTTTTAATGAGTATATGAAATATCATCTGATATTTAGGAGCCATTGATCAATATCTTAGAATTATTAAAAATTGCTTTTTGTTTGTATTAAAAGAAATAAAACAAATGACTGTGAATTATCAAAAAGAGACAAAAATAAATACTTAAAAATTAAATAAAAATATACTATACTGTTGATTTTTCATAAAATCAGTAAATTTAATTTTATTAGTATATATTATATCAGTATATTACATTAAGAATATAATATATTGTGATGTTTAGTGTTCTTATATTTTATTATATTTCAGAGGTTTGGTTCCTTTACATAATGCTTGTTCCTATGGTCATTTTGAAGTGACTGAGATGCTAATTAAGGTAAGTAAGAATTTTAAAATAGTAACTAATGTAAACTTTATTTGGCTAAAACTTTAATTTTTTAATATTTTAATCTAGAGGAGAAATGATCTTTTAGCAATTACAAGATGATCAAAAAGTTTGTTAACTAATAATCTTTATTTGCTATAAACATAAATTAATTATGTTTTATGCAATAGCTGAATTGTTAAAATTTAACAATGTCATAAAATTAATAGAGTAATTAAAGATGATTGCTACTAGGGTTTCTCATTTCCCGGTCTTTTGCTTGTCCCGGGATTCCGGGATAAAAGTGAACTGTTTCCCAGGATAGAATCAATTATTTTTAACGTATACTTGAAATTAAATGATATAATTATTTTTCATTTTTTAAAGTAATTTAAAGTTTTGTATCATCCAAAATCATATTAATAATGCTGTGTAAGATATATAATAAAAATTACCTTTGAATTATGTAGAAGTTTTCACAAATAAAAAAAAAATTTTATTAAAGTTTGCTAGAAACTGCATACAACAACAACAACAACAAAAATGCTTTGAACTGAGTTAAAAATTAAAAATTGAACTTATAGATCAAACTTATAGCTTAGAAGGTAATTTTCGTTTTTTAAATAAAATATAATACAAAATATTGTAAACTTTTATAAGATTTTAAAAAGCAAAGATGATCAATACTCCGATCACTCACTCTAATTCTTATTTTAGTAATGAAAAGTCTTGCTACCGAGAATGCCCTTTCCGATTCAATTGATGTGATTGGAATCGTGTTTAATGCATTTAAGAGAAGACAGATATTATGTGTTTGTTCACCTGTAGCCTGGAAGATTTCGAGTTTGTTTTCGAGATTGTAGTACTTCTTTTGCTCTCTAGTATTTTTAATTTGTCTACCTCGGCTGCTTTAATAGCGGCATCGAGCTTATAGCTCAATAATTCGGAAATTCATTTGGCTAAATCAGGTTTATGAAGAAAAACTTCACACTTGCAGACTTTATACTCGTTTGTATCTTTGCCCAATTTGCACAATCTGGCGTTATTCATTTATTGAAGCTACTGGGCATGGTTAAAAATTAAGACAGTGTAAGCACAATTCCATATATTACGGGTTCTGACAAGTAAAGAATTTTCAGAGTCCTGCCACAAATAAGCTACGTATTGATTATCGACCATTTGTGACATGCCATAACGAGCAAAAATTTTAAAAAAGCTAATAGGTAGGTTTAAAATTAATAAATACAAATGTATTCTGACAGTGAATGAGATAATTATGCTTTCTATTTGCAAAATTTCTTAACCTTAACACAAAATAATAAAAAAAGTGAATTTTTAAGAAATTTGCGGGATTTCCTGGGATATTTCCCGGGTTAAAAAAACAACCGGGATCCCGGAATTCCGTTTGAGAAACAATAATTGCTACATTGGATTAGTGAATGTGAAAAATGAAAGAAGTTTGTAATTTAGAGTTGCAAGCTTGAAATTTCAAAATGTTTTTTTGATCTGAAAAATTGTTAATAAATGTAGCCGTAATTCAAATAATTTAAATTGAATTTTATATTTAGATTATAAAAGTATAGACTATGATTATTAATTAAATGACAAATTTATATAACAGATATAAGATTTAAAATTATGGAAAATGCATGCAAATTGTTAAATGTATGAGTATGATGTAAATGCTAGAATCATGTATTTAACATTTATTTTTATGTGTTTTCACAACACTTTTATTCTTCACATGGTTCAATAATCTTAAATATGAAGTATAAAAACATTTTGAAAACATAAGTAATTCTCATTATGAATTCATTTGAATATTTAGGTTGGAAAGTATAGAATACGAACAGGAAATTATTCTATTGAATGTTAATGTTGTAACTTATACATTATGCATTGGTGGGAAAAGTTTACAACAATTTCATTATCACCCTTGGTATAAGGTTATTTTGGAATATCCTATTCAGACTGGTTAATTCAAACTAATATAAGATTTCTAATAAATTATAATTAAACTACTTAATTTAAATAGATATAATTACATAACAGAGTAATATGAACCTTAATCAATCAATCAAATCAGTTTATTCATGTTATTTAAAAATACGTTTAAGGATGTATTTATGAAAGGTCAGCAAGGCTCACAGATGGGTCAGGCCTGACACCATCTGTGACTTCTGGCTCATAGGAGGCTTTTGATAAATGTCTGAGTGGTTGCATATGAGGGACTGATGGGTAAGAGATGGAAGACTGGTTAATAATTAAACAACAAACATTTATTTCACTAAATCTTATCCTAAATACAAATAAAACAAATGGAGTGAGTTTAAAGCTACTTTATGTGCCTATCCTTGAGAGAGAGCATTTACCATTAAGTGTATAGTAATAAATCACTATGATTTCTGGTGATCTTCAGCTGGATGAGTCTTTGAGAGGAGAGTCTCTATTTTGTCATTGGGTTTGAGTTCCTTGTTCCGGGTGGAGATATCCATAGAATTGGGTACAATCGTAGATGGTCTGCTTTTTCCTTGGTACTTGAACAGTCTTGTTGTAGGAGTTGATGGCAAATAGTTCCCAAAATTCAATGTCCTCTAGTACAGATTGGCAAAGATCTGGTAAGTAAGGTGGGCAACCGAGAAGAACCAGTGGCAGAGTTCAGTGATGGATAGTCAAAATGGGAAGACAAAACAGATGGACTTTCTCTTCATGTCTCCCTGTATGACCTTCTCTTACCTCTCCTTTTATTTGGGGTCTTGTCCCCTCCATTCTTATGTCCAAATTTGGTGAACTTATGCAAGGCAGCAGGGTGCTAGTCCAATCTCCGATTTTTGGCAAAATTTTCTTCAATGAGTGGTTTTTTTTGCTAGATGTGTCATTTACAAAGGAAATATTATCAAAGAGAAAATCTTACGACTTTTCTCTGTTATATTTGTCATCTCAGGCTTAAATAATTTTTTCTCTTTGAACAAATATTAAATAATTAAAATTGCCTAAATTGCCAAAATGCTAGCCCTGGTTCTCACATATTCATCATTATTACCTCACCCTTTAATGGAAAAATCTTTAATAATGTTTTTTGCTTAAAATTTTTATGTAAAATATTTGAAAAAGAAGAAAAGTTGATAATTTCTCTGTTATATTTGTCATCTCAGGCTTAAATAATTTTTTCTCTTTGAACAAATATTAAATAATTAAAATTGCCTAAATTGCCAAAATGCTAGCCCTGGTTCTCACATATTCATCATTATTACCTCACCCTTTAATGGAAAAATCTTTAATAATGTTTTTTGCTTAAAATTTTTATGTAAAATATTTGAAAAAGAAGAAAAGTTGATAATTTACATCTTTTATTTATTAATCCTGGCTATATTGTTTATTACTAATTGATTTTATTTTTAATTTAAATTTAGAAACTATTTTCTATAACTATCAGTAATGGAGAANATTTACAGTACATGCATTCGTAAATTTAGATTACTTTTTTCTGTACTATATTAAAAACTAAAATTTATTTGTTTGTAAGCTTAAAATAGATCCTTATTAACTATATATTGATATTATTAAAAATGCATTAATAAATAAAATACAGAACCAGAATTGGCAATATATGGTTTAGCCTAGTGACAATTAGATTTGGAGACAAGTAAATTCGACTTACGTCGTTTTTCGACTTAAGTCGTTCTCCTGGAACCAATTACCGACGTAAGGCGAGGTATACCCGTATATATATTTTTATTTTGAAATAATAAAATAATAATTCCCTTAAAAGTTTATAATTCACAAATAAATGTTATTGATGTATTGTTCTAAAATAATAATTGTTACTTTCTAAAATCAGATATAATAAAATGTGTGCATGTCTATAAATAACAACAACACAAAGCCCGAGAATTATAGAATAAACCACCAAACGATCGCCTTAATATCGGGCTATAATATGGCTAATTAAATTATTAGTATAAAGTAATTTGACAATAGAGGTAGGCGTTAGGTGCCATCTCTTAAGTAAATTAATAATTATAAATAAATAAATAAATTATTAAATAAATTTAGAACCTTCTGGAATAAAAGAAGGTTCTAAATTTTATACCATACCATAGTTATTTATGCAGACATGCATAAATAACTATGGTATGGTTACATTTCATAGAAGTAAGAAACCAAAAGTGATTCATAGTTTTCAAAATGAGACAAGTTAAAAAAGCAATAGAATTATGCTGAAAAATTGATCAAATAAGCACAAATTTAAGTATTGTTTGATTTTGAATAATGCTAGAATATTGTGATTTCACTGTACATTTCTTTCTTCTTGTTTATTTTTGAAGATGAATATTTATAATTGAATTTATTAATTACTTTACTATTAAATATTTTGAAATACATAAGTTATTTACACAGATTTTTCTCAATTATATATTTATATAATTGATATACTGTTTGTTTTTAGCATGGAGCAAATGTGAATGCAATGGATCTTTGGCAATTTACACCATTACATGAAGCAGCTTCAAAATCTAGAGTAGAAGTATGTTCATTATTGCTTAGTCATGGTGCTGATCCTACTCTATTGAATTGTCATTCCAAAAGTGCAATTGATGTTGCACCTACAAGAGAATTGCAGGATAGATTATCATGTAAGCTTTATATATTGAAATTAATAATTTGGATATTTTTAAAGGTCATTATTTAATGATAAAAATCTTTTTTACAATAAAAACAATTATTACAGATGAATTTAAAGGTCATTGTCTATTAGAAGCATCACGTCAAGCTGATCCAGCCAGAGTAAAAAAATACCTCACTGTAGAAACAGTTAATTTCAAACATCCTTTCACTGGTGATACTGCTTTAGTAAGTTATTTATTCTTAATCAACATAGAAGTATTTATGATTTATTGAAAAATTATACAAAGTATAATAATAAATCTGAAAATCTGCACTTTTAGAAGTATAGAAAAAATAAATTTTTATCTTAAATTCATTAACTTAAATTTTTACTTATTCTGAATATTTTTGAATAATTCTTGTAGATTTTATTTTATTGTATTATGTTGTTATGAATTTGTTTCTATGTTTAGCAGATTTATAGCAGAGAGCATGTATTTTTTAATACTAATGTAATAATATTCATAATTTTAATTTCTTATTTTTAAAATAAAGTATGCTTGACTGAAATATCATATTGTAATTAATAATTTTTGTTAATGTTTCATTTTTCTATAAATTAATATTTCTATAGTTATAACATGATATATTATTTTGTTTTAATATTTTTAGTAAAATATTTTTATTCATTTAATATTTATATAGCATTGTGGAATAAGTTCACCTTATCCAAAAAGAAAACAAGTAACTGAAGCATTAATTAGGAAAGGAGCTAATCTGAATGAAAAGAATAAAGAGTATGTATTTATTATGTTTATTTTTTAATTAAAATGTACTGAACAATTATTAATTGACAGATGATAATCATACTATGTGATCATATATTCTTTCCACACCACAAAAAAACTCATTTTGAAACTCATTTCATATTAAAAACTTTTGTTTTTATTATAAAAGTCACAAAGAATGTCCAACATTGCCAGGGAACTTAGGGAGAGGGTTGATTTGCTCTTGTTATAAGGTAGTGTATGTTTCCCTTAGGGCAACAGAGAGTAACTACACAAAATTTGGTCCAAGTCAGTCAAAGGCTTTGGAAGTTTGTGGGGATGAAATCATGGAAGGGGTGAGAGTCCAAGTTTTAAAGTAGCATATATTTTTTGGAGGATTATAGAATGTAATGACAGAATCAGAGAGGAGTGAGGGGTCTGAGCTTTATGATAGTTCATGTTTCCCATAGGATACCTAAAACTGAATAGATAAGTTTAAGAAAGCTCACCAGGTGGAGGAAGAAATTGATCTTGAACAGAGCAGATAAAGGATAATATGATTATGATGATGATGTGAGACAAATGCTGCAGTAAAAACATCTTTCTCATACATTTTCCTTTTTTAATATGAAAATACTAAATATTCTGTGGTCATCTGGAAGGAATAAACTTTCTAATGGCATAATCAGTTTAAAATAAATCAGTTTAGTAGATTTCAAGATTACCTCCAGCAAACAAACAAACAAAACATTCTCACTTTATATATTAATATAGATTAAAGTAAATTATTTTAAACAGTTTTATTAGTTGATATATTCAAAATCAATTTTTTGAGCTATAAAAATTATATTTTGGTATTATTCTGTATATTATTATTATTAATAAGAAAACATAAATATTTATAAAAGTAATCTGTATAATAATAAATTGATTAATGTATTTTTGTTTTAGATTTTTGACTCCACTTCACATAGCTGCAGATAAATCACATTTTGATGTCATGGATTTATTATTAAAGCATGGTGCCAAGGTAAAAAGATTTTTATTTTATTTTCTAAAAGTGTATAATTGTTTCAGTTTTAGTGTACCATTTTTCAAGCATAAATGAATATAGAACTAATCAAAATGAGAAATAGTTTACAGAGTTATTAAATTTACTTTATTAATATTAGTTATCAACTAGTTAAAATTGCATGAAATAAATATTCTTGATTATAATTAATTGACATGAGAGTTGAATTGATAAGATATAAGATGAAATTCATAAATTTAGAGAGTAAGATTAAATTTTTAAATATAAAAAATACAAAAGAAGTCAAGTGATTTAAATTAATAAACTTATAATACACTTTAATTTACATATTAATTAGCTTCCACAGATACATATTGTATCATTCTTAAGAAGTTTAAAAAATATTTAAATCTGATAAAAATTAGCTGATTCATAAGTATATAGATTATGCATTTTATATAGAAAAAAAATTAAATTTTTGACATGGTATTAGGGATGCAAGGACCTTATGTTCATACAATGATTAACTAAAATGGTTGCTATAGCAACATAAAAAAATCAGAAAGGTTTGTCTTCTATGCTGTTTGTTGTTGTTGAGCATTCATTTTGAAAAGAAATTGGTCAAAATTTATGCCCATTTGAATAGTTTTACTGTAGTAATAACAAGTCACCTGTAAAATGTGATGAAAAGTAATTATTATTTGCTTTCATTCAAAGTAAAAATTTTTAAACTACTTTTTAAATACAAAATCAGTTTGAAACGTCTTATTTTGAGGTGAAATGAGTTTTAAGCAATTATGATAGAGATCTAGCTCAAAGTTTTAAAATTTATATGGTGAAGGAAATTTATATGAAATGTTTACCTAAATATATAAAAGTATATAAAGGAAAGATTGTATGAAAACCACATTTTGTTCTGTAAATCTAAAGTAAAAAATATGTAAAAAGGAAAAATAAATGCATAAATACAATATGCTATGCACTGTTAATATGCTCTTTCTTCTCAGTGGGAATGAAAATAATAATAATATACAGAATGATAGATTTGTGTAAACAATTAATTTAATTAGATTGTTAACTTCACATTACATCTTACATATTTATATAATGTTTGAATAAAAAAAATATTATTACTTAATGCTCAGTTTTTAATTTGAAATAAAACTCTTCATCTTGTTATACATCTTCATAGTATAGTGAGAGATTGTTTCTATACAAAGCATTCTTATTTCAGAAAAATAGTTTATAGTAAACACTTTTCTCAACAGTTTTATTTTTAAAACTAGAACTCTCACTCATACAATTTCAAAGTGTTGTAAATTTGCAAAGTTAAAAAGATATAATTTCAATTTTTTTTCTTAAATATCATACCTTGTAGAAGTTATAATCAATAAAAAGTTATAATGAAATGCATAAAATACTTGACATTTAATTTTATTTAAAGTGATAAAAGTAATTTCAAAATACTTTGAAACTAAATGATTTCATTACTATTTATTGTAATAATTAGTACATGTCTAATATTTTCAGGTAAATGGTCTTGATGGATTAGGACAGACCTCATTGCATAGATGTGCAAGAGAGGGCAATATACAAGCATGTAGGATCATGCTGTCTTATGGAGTGGACCCTACTATTGTTAGTTTACAAGGATATACTGCAGCCCAGGTTGCTAATGAAAGTGTTCAGAAAATTCTTAATGGTAATTATTATTATGCATTATTATTTTACACAGGGCTGTGGAGTCGCGTAAAAATCTACCGACTCCGACTCCGACTCCGACTAGGGGCAGACTTGTTACCGAAAGAGACCCAGAAATTCTGATGTCATCACGTGACCTCAGAATAAAATATTCAATAAATAGAGTTGTAATAAAGATAGAGCGTAGAAACTTTTTATTCCAAAGCTAAAAGACTTCTCTAAGTAATATATAAATATTTATTCGATAGTTTTTACTTTTCCGGCTGTTATAGGCCTATATAACAGAGGAAAAGTGTAGCGCTCGGTCAAAAAATGACCCCTCCCAAATTTTTACATTTTTGGACTCGGGACACCTTGAAATTTCGAGATATGCAAAAGATTCGAGGTTTTTTCTATATGTGTGGATGTTAGACTGTGTGGGGGGGGCATGATTTCGTTCACCCTGTTTGAAGACTAATAATTTCTGTGGTCAGAGTGGTCAGAATACGAGTCCGATGGTTTAACACAGGAGTTAGTTATTTAAGTCAAAGTGGTTGAACTAAATCGTGTCCCCATATACATTCTAACATCTTAAGCGAGAACATCTTAACGGGTTTTACTGTACTATTATAAAACGGCAAAAAAGCTTACTTTGAGGGTAAAAACGAGTTTTATTTTATTTTATTAAATTTTGAACGCTAATAACGAGTAAAATATTCATTAAGAGACATGACACATGACCACTTTTATGTCTTCACCCTCTCGACCTTTAATTAAGAACCAACATTTAATAGTATTAATGCCCCTTTATACGCAAGCTACAGTGCCACATTTTGTTTCTTAAACTTTACCTGTTCTGAGATATTGTTTAATATCTCAGAACAGAAAATAAAGAAATTAAACAAATTAGACGCCAACACACGCGCGCGCAAATTTTTCCCCTTTATTTACTTTTTTGAGGGGTTCGGGAGTTCTCCAAACATGTGGATTTGCAAAAAAAACTTGGAGGGTGAAATTTGACACGATTCCAATACTTTTCCGTTTTGTATACATAACAAGTTGGTAAGTAAAAAGGAGTCGGAGTCGGCAGATTTTTTGACAACTCCGACTCCGACTCCGGCTAAAACATCAAAACTCCACGACTCCGACTCCACAGCCTTGATTTTACATTAAACATTTATATAATATTTGTATTTAACTTTAATTTTTGCAGAATTTCAATAAATTAAGCAGTATATTTGTGTATAAGAATATTTCAAATTTATTCTTTTTATTTAACTTGATAATTCAAAATTTATCATTTATTCATTTAAAAATTAATCATTTATTCTGAATGATTGACTTAATTCATTTTTTAAATAAAAATTTAAAATCATAAGTTATTTTATTTTCTGCATAAAGGTAAAAATACATATTCATAAGATGTTTGTATGTCACTTTATCCTGTATGCAGGGCTGGATTTAGGCATTTTGAGGCCTTAGCAACCCTTTACAATTTTAGAAGTCAATTATAAAAAGAAGAGAATTAACATAAACATAAATTTTAATGATAAATGTTTTATTGTTAAAAAGTATTATCAATATTTAAAATAAGGTACAATTTAAAAAGGAAAACATTAAAATTTTATTTTTGAAATTTTTTTATTGCAAAAATAAGCTACTAAAAGCTAAGAAAAGCTACCTATAAAATCAGATGAATTTTATATTAGAAGGTAGAATATACTAGAAATGTAATATAAACAATATTGGTTATTAATATAATTAAATACTACTCAAAATAAAAAGTAAAGTATATTTTGTTGGTTTGTAAAAAAATTTTATTACAAAATTTGACTTCAATTTTCTTTTTTGTAGAAATTTTTGAGGTTTCTTGAAACTCGAGGTCCTAAGCTACAGCTTACATATCTTGTAAATCTGGCCTTGTCATATGATTCAACTAAGAAAATTATGTTTCTGTATTTTTCACTTTCAATAATTTGTTTTTTAAGTAGTTTGTAATTTGTAAGTTTTGCAAAATAGTTAATGATGTGGTTAATGATAGTATTCTTTGGCATTTGGATAGTGATACTTTGGCATTATAAGCTTTTATTTTTGGGCATTTGATGATGTTTTAGCTGGTTGATATTTTATCTAAGTACTTGCTTAATAATGTTTTGTATGTGAATACTTTTTTCTCAATGTTGTTAGAATAGATTTTAAATAGGTATTTTAATTTTTTATATTCATATATGATTTATTTTATAATTTTTAATATTACTTTATTTTTATCTTTATTACTGTTGTTATGTTATTAAAAGTTATTAATTCAGATTATGTAAAATAAATAGTATTTATAATAGATTATTTAACAATATAGGATGAATAATAGTTAATAATAGGCTAACAAATTACTTAAATATAATTTATATTTAAATGATTTCATTTGACTATTGTATTTTATATATAGATCCACCTTCAGCTGGAGTTGATATTGAATATCAATTATTAGAATCTTCTAAAGCTGGAGATGTGGAGGTTGTAAAGGTCTGTATAAATATATTAATTTTTATTTAAATTTTTATTTTATTATAAATNGCAGTTCATAAATTAACTATATTTAATGTAGAATTTTCTTAATATATTCTATTTTTTATCAAATTAAATCATGTTAATTAAATTATATTAAATGAAAATATTAGTAGGAATAATAGAAAAATTTGAATATATTGGAATTAAATTATATTTGAATTTAGAATCTCTAAGATATTGTTTTATAGGTTTTTAGAATTTCTGAAATGGCTAATTTAAAAAATTTGTTCAAAAATAATTTTATTTTAATGACTATTTGTTTCTAATAATAGATTTTTTCACATAGAAATCAGATACTTTAAATACAGGGTAAGTTAATTAAACAGGAAGTGTTTAGAGCTTTGTGTAGAAAGATCTATTGGATCAAATTCAACCACATTTGGGGCTCATAAATTTCCTGATTGTAGGATTTCAATTTTGCAAGTTTAGTTCCAAAATTTCCAATAGGGGAAATTTGGCACTGCTATATAGGTTATCAAAGAAATCCAGGCAAAACAGAGACATTGAGATACAAAGTGCAAGCATTTTATTGCAATATAGTGATTACAGATTCCATGAGTTGTGACTCTCCCTAGGTTATGTCACATATAGTAATTTTACACGTCAAATTGCACACACAGAAATGTTCAAGCAACCAATAAATCAGACTAACATTGTATGTACTATACCCTTATCTTTCTATTCTAAAGCATTTGATGAACAATTCACTTGACAGTGGAACAAAACTGACTTAAGTGCAATTGTTTTAGATATAGCAAAATTATGCCTTTTAAGACAACTTAGTTAAGAACATTGCCTTTATAAAGAATTCTCTTCAAGTATTTCCATAACTAAAAATCACCAATCTTGTGATTATGATGTTTAAGTTGTTTGAATTGGCTTATAATTCTTTCATTTGTGAAGTGTTGCTGCAATAACCTTTGAATGTTGATACCAAAATGACAAGTGGTTCATCTTGCATAAAGATGATGGTATCTAAACAACTTCATTATTGAAGCATGTCTCCATACTTAGTGGCATTGACAGAACATGTCATTTGCCCATATGTCATATTTTCTTCAAAAAATATTGTTCAGTAATGACAGATGCTGTGAACTTGTGTCATACTGTGATTGTTGGTTGATGAAAGGGAATTTGTTGATAAATGTGTGGGATTTTCTCCAAAACAAACATGGTAGTTGTGTTTACCATATCATATAAATAAAAATGGGCTTTATGACTCCATAGATTCCGAAATAGATATTTTAATGTTTGTAATCATATATGATTTACTTTATAGCATTTTCTAAAGTATGCATTTGATATATTATTATACAAACAAGCTACAAAAACTTGATACATTATATTACTAAAGCCAACCACTGCCGTATGCCATCTCATAATAAATTTAATAATAATAATTTTTAATTAAATTAATTTAGATTAAACTGGAAGAAAAGTTTAGTGTCAAATTGTTTGGTAATTTATTAATATTATAGCTGTTATATAGTCCAATGGCATAAGGCAGTGGTTGGCTTTAGTATATATTATTATGACATGGCAAATAATTTTCACTAATTATACTCACCAGGTAGCAATTTATGATTTTTAGATATTTTGTAAGGGTATAACTGCAATATTTGCTGTAGAATTTTCTGCACTATAGGATAGAACATGTCTAATTGTTGTGATATTACACATACACTTCAGCTCTTTTGAGAATTCTCCATTCACTACTTTATTAAGGGAGTTGCAACTTCCTCTGTTTTCACCAGTTCCACCAGTCTCTCCTTGTTTCACACTGAAAGTTTCTGTTTCTTTGTAATGCAAAATCATTTTTCAGAGATAAGTAAAAGTCAGAGGATCTTTTTGTAAGGACTTTAAATATTGGAATTTCTTGAATGCATCACTAGAATTGCTATGTCTTTTATAACAAAGTTTAAACAAGTAATATGCAATCAGGTAATGAATGTATCATGACTTGTCACTAATCCACATTGAACTTGCTTTGCAACCTTTTATAAACTTTTAAAGTTTTTCCACCACTTACATAATATGCAGTGACATTAGCATCAAATTTCTTCCATCAGGAAATTTTGAAACAACTTTTTATTTTCAAAACTGAAATCTCATAGTCAGGAAAGTATGCACATCAAATTTAGTTGAATTTGGTCTAATAGTTTTTTCTATACAGAGCTCTAAGCACCATCTGTTTAATTATAACCACCCTATATATTATTTTATTTTTGAAGCATTTATTAACTAAAATTGCTTGGATCATAATAAATCACTATATTTTGTAATATATTAAATAATGTTGTTATATGTGATATTTATATTTAAGATCTAGTTAATAATTTATGCACTATAATTATTATTTTTTTTTTTTTTTTTTTATGAGAAGTAAAGTATTTCTCTCTCCAATTTTGAAATTATAACAATTATGAAATTATAGTACTTAATTTTATTGATTATCTTATTCTTAAAAGTGTAGTATTTATCTTCAAGTTAAATAAAAAATAATTGAAAAATATTTTAGAGGATTTTACATGATCATCCTCATGTTGTGAACTGTCGTGATGTGGATGGAAGACAATCTACTGCATTACATTTTGCTGCTGGTTATAATAGAGTTGCTGTTGTTGAACATCTTTTACAGCATGGTGCTGATGTTCATGCTAAAGATAAAGGGTAAGTAAAATTTGAAAACATTTTAAAATTTTAATATTGATATTATAAATTTATAATGTTTTTAAACAAAAAAGTCATATTTATGTATTATTTCATAAATTTTTAAGATTTTTTAATATATAGTGCCGATAGTAATAACAATTTCAAAGTTTGAATAAACAAGTGCTTTTATTATTTCTTTTAGTATGTACATATTTATTATATCCCTCATGAGTACTTAAAAAATCTATTAAAATTAGAATCACATTAAACAGGTTTCTTTACAGAAGTTTAACTATTTATTATGTAAAATATTTTTTAAATTACTTATTTTTTTCAAATTTTTTGTTCTAGAAAATATGAGTATAGAATAAGATATAATAAGCTTTTATTAATTTATATAGCTTTAATGATAAGGAAAAAATGGAATAAACAGGCTGGCTAGTTATACACATGATAATCAGGAAGAAAAAATAATTTAGATTTAATAAAATAATATTGGTTAGAATTTGTAAAAAAGTATGGAAGAGGAAAAAGTGAACATAAAGATTATAAAGAAACAATTATATCCATATTTCAAAAATTAGATCTTACTGAAAAAATAATTTTTTTTCTTTCTCTTCCTAGAACTTGTCATTATTTAACATTTCTACAGCTTATCTGTCAGAAATAACAGATTAAAACTTTGAAAGAAGTGAATTTTTTTTAAATCTAACAATTTGTATCAGATTGTGAATTATTAATCAGAATATGATATAAAATACTGTATATAATCATTTATATGAAATATATATTTTGGAGTATATACAAAAATTTAATCATATCACAAATCTTTAACAATGCTTAATTAGAAAACAATATTGTACAGTGAATTTAAATTCTAGAGAGAACTTTGAAAACAAATTTTTTGTTCTCTATATTTTACACACACACTTAAACACATTTATTACAGGATATGAATACTAAATATTTTATAAAATTATTTTATTAAAAATGTTTTCTTTAAAAAAATATTGATACAAAAGCAAAAACATCCATTTTAGTATATTGTTTATTCTAGCTAATAACATAATTGTATAAATATGTTAATTTAAGTAAATAAAACAATCTATAGAATATATTAATTTATTTTAGTACAGTTTAAAAACTATAATATGTTAACAGAATTAATTGATTTAGTATACAAATAATTCATGCATTTGATTAAAAACAATAGATAGAGAGAGATAAAACAGGTAATGTCAGTTATGATTTCTTTGTGCATTATTTTTTTTTTGTTGGAGCAATTCACATTGATTCTTTTGATGTTATATATTCAAGTAATGAATTTTTTCAATATAATGTAATGTAAAATTGTAATGTAAACTATCATTAATTAGCAAATAAAACTTTTATGTAATATAATTTGGAATATATTTTTATATTATGATAAAAATTTTAACTTATTGTATTATTTTTAATTAATTATGCATATTTGAAAATTATTTCATTACAGTGGTTTAGTTCCGTTACACAATGCATGTTCTTATGGACATTATGAAGTTGCAGAATTACTAGTAAAGGTAAAATACAAATACAGTCGACCCCCCTATAACATGGTAGATACGTTCCAGTTTTTATGAATCCATTTTCTACGAGACCTTGAATACATGAGCCAATCACAGCCTGGCACATATGCAGTTTACGGACTACAGCTATTTGAAAGGTTTTCTTCCATAAAATGAATCTATTCTAGACTAATTCAACTCAACATTTCCAAAATACGTATAATTTTTTGGGAATAATCCATATAAACTATGCTATAAACAAAAAATTGTAGGATTACTTACCGAGTGTGCACCGTTCGATGACGCCATTGCTTAAGCTTGTTTTCGTCGTGGAGCTTGTCATCGAATGCCGCTTGCGTGCTTCCTGATAAATTATTTTTTTTGCGAAAAATTTGCTGAACTTTGGAGACATCATTAATATAAATATAATTTTTATGGACGTTAAATAATAAATGGGTTTTAGTAGGTCCGCTGCTCGTTTAAACTCAACGGTTTGTACAATATCTGCTATTGGTCTAGATTCGACCAATCCTGTCGCGACACAAGTTGGCGATGATGTTTTACCAAATTATAGGAGTTTTTTTAGTGTGTTTGTACGAATACTGTCACAATTTTTTTGCTGTCATATAGGAATCCAAACTATATGAACCCGTTTTATAGGGGGTCTACTGTAGTTATAAAAAAAATTAAACTTTTTTTTAAAAATTTTGAAGGTTTCATTGTAATTAACATGTACTTTACACAGGTTTCCCTCACTAGAGTGTTCCTATAAAATTTTTTGTAAGTTGAAATGGCATAAAGCAAAGAAGCAATAGCATTAATTTACATGGAAAGAATTTTTGAGTAACTTACTAGGTCATATCAAATGATAATAATAATAATATATTAAAAATAGGAATGATATGATAAATACAGTGTAGTTAGTGAAACTACACCAGAAGTACTTTCTCTAGTAAGTTACAAAATAAGTTATGAAACTACTCTGGTCTCAAAAAGTCAATCAAACCATCCATGACTATATTTAAATTTGACATTGGCTATACTTTCATTACTATTGTCCATACTTTATGTTTTAACACAATGTCTTCATTTCATTCATCACAATTAAAACACAATTACATCCAGTTTTACACTAAATGTAATACTCCTAAGAGCTCTTTTAGGCTTTTTGCACCTTAGGATGTATTTAATGGATGCACAAAATAAATCTCAGACAAAGCACAGATACTCGCAGATTGTTCTTGGTTATGACTGTATAATGCTTAATGTAGTACCCAGGAACAAGCTTAGAGATAACTCTCACTACTTGGGGTGTACAATACCACTAAAATGGCTTGGCTGAAAAACAAATGCTAAATGTTACTTTTGTTTCTTGCCTTTTTTGTAAAAGCAAAAATCTTCCTTGAATTTCTTTCAGTTAGTGAAAACATACTAAGTGGGTCTTTAGTAAAAATGAAGCAGTTGTAAAGCAAAGTTTTGTAAAGTGGGGGATACTTGTACATATTGTTTATTGGATTCACTTAATATATGAACAGTTTAATAATATGTTATATATCAGTTATAAAAAAATTACTTATTTTGATTTTAGCATGGTGCAAATGTCAATGTTGCTGATTTATGGAAATTTACACCATTACATGAAGCATCTGCTAAAGGAAAATATGAAATTGTCAAACTGCTATTGAAAGTTAGTTCTTATCAATAATTATAAATTTAAATAATTTGTAATTACAATTTATATAAATAATTTTGTAAAATGTAGTTCTTATATATATATACATTTAACAAATTTATTGTTATAGCATGGAGCTGATCCTAACAAAAAAAATAGAGATGGTCATATGCCTTTAGATCTTGTTAAAGAAGGAGATCAAGATGTTGCCGATTTATTAAGAGGTAAAATATAATAAAAAATTATATATTTATAATAGATTAAATGTATTTGTAATAACTACAATGTTTTTTAGTTGTATTATTAGTTTCTTGATGCAAAAATCATTATTTTAGACTATATTATGAATTATGAACCAACTGTTAAGTTAATTTTAATCTGATTTCAATTAATTTTTGAAAAATATTGCATTAAACAAGATGATTATTTTTTTATTTAACTCTCATCCAATTATGTCAATTTTTGTGATGTCACTTGGCATGTTTTATCTGCTAGATACATAAAGCAAATTAATGCAATTTTTATATTTTTACTGATATATATATGCTTGATTATGATTATATCTTTGATTTCTACATTTTCATTAGTATCTAACAGTATAAAATACTTATGGGTTTAAAAAATGAGCTTTTTATTTATATTTTTTTGTAATTTGATCTGTAAATGCAAAAAACTAAACTTATCAAATATCATTTCACTATAAATAATTTCAATGTTTACTTATTGACATCAGATTTGTTAAATTTCACAGGATTGTATTATTTTTCAACTTCAGGGTAGTAAAACTTTGTTTATTTTCTCCCCCAAAAGTAATAGACCCTGCCAGTTTTCCACTATGAAGTACAATAAACTGCTAATTGTTTTATTACTTTGTTTTCAAAAACTTGTTGCGGTCGCGAACTATTTCTTGTCGCAAACTAATAGTCAACATTTCTGTAAGGCGGTAAATCGCCCGGAGCGTTAGCCGATGAACTACTTCTGGACTAGCTGCCGAGACGACCAGTCGACCCTACGCTACGCTCCACGAACTGTGATACCGCTCGTTAAAAAAAAACATTGTAAGAATGAGTTAGAATATAATCTACTAGTTAATTAAAAGTGTCATGTTTTTACGTTATGTCGGTCGAGTTACTTTAATCGACAAGTTGGTAACCCGACATTGGTGACCCGAACAAAAGACGAACACGTGCAAATCTCAGGAGCTTGGACCGAGCAGCTACAATCCGCTAGCATCGAAGAACATCGCATACGGATTGTACGGAGGTGGACAGCTACAGCATCGAGGGGACAGATTTAAAGTGAGGATACAATTTTATCCAGCAAAATACTTGATTTTGTGGATTATTCGACCACGTGTCTCGCTAACCCTAACGCTCGAAGCATAAAGGCAGACGGATCGTCGCAACAAAAGTTTCTTTTCGCAATTGTAAGTACGAACTTTTTTTTGGTTTTCTCGAGCGGCACCCCCAAGGAGAAATGGAACCCTCGCAATCAGGGACAATCGCCAAAGTTTCTGTTAAACCACCTCCCTTTTGGAGAGCGAACCCAGAAATTTGGTTCAAACAAATGGAATCACAATTCTCACTAGCGGGAATCACCATAGAAGTAACGAAATTCCATCATGTGGTTTCGTCACTCCAGCCCGAGGAGTTAGCAGTCGTAGCCGATATTATTCTAAACCCCCCAGTGGACAAGCCGTACGAGGCTCTTAAAGCCCGTCTGTGACGACAATACGCCGACAGTGAGGCGCAAAGGCTTAAAGACTTAATTTCGGGAATGCAGCTTGGGGACAAGAAGCCATCCAGACTGCTGTTAGAAATGCGTAGCAAGGCGTCAGCGCACATAGGTGATGACCTGCTAAAGTCGCTGTTCTTACAACGTTTACCATCTAACGTCCAGCAGATCCTGGCCATCTCGAACAACAGCCTTGACAAACTGGCAGAGATGGCGGATGGTATAATAGCTGCAGCCGATAGTCCCGTTTCCGTACAAGCAGTCACTCAGGGAGACCAAACGCTACAGACGTTACTTTTAGATATCTCCTCCCGCCTGGAACGACTGGAAGCTAGAGAAAGATCCACGAACCGCCGGAGACGATCAAAGAGCCGCGAAGGGGCGCAGAAAGAAGGCCAATGCTGGTACCACCAGCAATTCAAAGAAAAAGCACTGAAGTGCACAAAACCCTGCAGTTTCCAACAGGGAAACTAGAAGGGCCGTCACTTGACGGTGCGGGTGGCGGCACTCTAGGAATACACCGTTTATATCTATATGACCACTCAACGGCCAAACGCTTCCTGGTCGACACGGGGGCAGATGTGTCAGTCATCCCTGTGCCACAGGGGCAAGCAAACCGATCGCCCGAGAAATTACAACTTTTCGCTGCTAATGGGACGACAATAAATACCTTCGGCCAGAAGCTTTTCAAACTGGATCTAGGCCTCAGAAGAACCTTTCACTGGCCATTCATCATGGCAACAGTCTCTCAACCCATTATCGGAGCTGATTTTTTACGCCACTACGGGTTACTAGTAGACATTCGCCGCAGCTGCCTAGTCGATCCACTGACTAAGATGAACTCAAGAGGAAAAGTTACAGTGGGCTCACCAGCTGCCGTTAGATCAATAAGGGAAGACACGCCTTTTCACAAACTTTTGGCGGAATTTCCCAATCTGACGGAGGTTGCCACAGCACCCCACCCGGTAAAGCATAATGTGCAACACCACATAGAAACGAAGGGACCCCCAGTTTTCTCAAGGCCTCGACGATTACCGCCCGAAAAACTTAAAGCAGCAAGGCAAGAATTCGAGTATCTAGTCGCACAAGGCATCTGCCGCCCCTC
>NW_019385026.1:42533-56044 GCF_000671375.1 Centruroides sculpturatus
CCATACCGTGTGTTAAAGCGTGGACCCAAAAACTTCAAACTGGAAGTAAAAAAGCGTCATATCACTGTCAACATCGATAGACTCAAACCCGCATACATATGTGCGGATGACTCAACGTTCTCCCCATCTACATCAACAACAGCTTCAGCAGAAACAGCAACAACAGGGGCAACAACAACGGTACCCCCAGCAGAAGCTTCGCCACAGCAACAGAAAACTGTCACACGCGCAGGTCGTTGTGTAAAATTTAACCCCAGGTATTTGTAAATATCTCGCTATCGCTGGCGGGGGACTACTGTTGCGGTCGCGAACTACTTTCTATCGCGAACTAAATAGTCAACATTTTCTGTAGAGCGGTAATTTGCCCGGAGCGTTAGCCGATGAACTACTTCTGGACTAGCTGCCGAGACGACCAGTCGACCTTGCGCTACGTTCCACGAACTGTGATACCGCTCGTTAAAAAAACATTGTAAGATGGAGTTAGAATTTAACCTGCTAGTTAATAAAAGTGTCATGTTTTTACGTTATGTCGATCGATTTACTTTAATCGGTAAGTTGGGATCAACCCGACAGAGCCTTTCTTCTCCATGTCCTCGGCTGCTTAGTAAAATGCAACGGGGTGTAACAGGGTTTTAAGCGGTCGGTATGAACGACCATACGGCTATTAGGGGAATTACCTTCGATCTCGGCTGTGACGGGTCCAAGCATCCGGACAATGCGGAAGGGGCCAAGATACTTGGCGGAAAACTTCCCAAACCTCCTTCCGTTCCCCTTACGGAGTAGCCATACGCGCTGTCCGCTCTCCCATTCACTGATCTTACGGTTATTATTAATGCGGTTACGATTACACCTATTTTTATGTCTCCCTAACTCATAAGATACCTCACGGATGCACTTTAACTTCTCTCTCCACTCGTTATGAGATCCGTCACTCGTTACGTTAGTCTCCATATCGCTCGGAAAAGCCCATGGGAAACGTGGGTCGAAACCATATAAAAGAAAAGCAGGCGATTCACCTGTGGAGGCGTGAGACGCATTATTGTAAGAAAAGAGGGCTGGGGGGACAAATATATCCCAATCTCTATTGTTCCCTCCAGAAATACGAGATATCACACCACAAATGGATTTATTGAACCTCTCGCATACGGAGTTGGCACAGGGACGATAAGCGGTGGTGAGATTATGTTTGATTTTTAAAGTTTCACAAGCTTCCTGGAATACCCGCGAGGTAAAATTTCCACCACGATCAGACACGACCACCTCAGGGCAGCCATAACGGCAAACGACACGTTCGAATAATGCTTCGGCAACGGTTGTTGCGGATTGATTACTCATGGGGCAGACCTCAGCGTACCTAGTATATATATCGATGATCGAAAGAAGATACCTATTTCCCCTCGGAGTGATGTTAAGGGGACCAATGATATCCATAGCGATCTTCTGAAACGGAAAGTCAGCGGTTTCCGTTTCTTGGAATGGAGCGCGGGTACGGTGCAAGTTATGTTTTTGACAGGTAACGCAGGTTTTTATATAACGCTTCACGTGAGATGGGAGGTTCCTAATATGGTAATGACGGTCTATGAGATCGTGGGTCTTCTCGGCACCTAAATGCCCAGCAAGGGGGGAGGTTTGGAACGCCTTTATTACCTCATCAATCATATCCTTCCCGACACATGTTCGCTTCCACTGGCGCAACCCGTAACGCCCGGGTTTAACATGAACAAGGACCCCACCCTCCAATTGATATTCAGGTTGAATACCTGTGTCATGTAATGGAGTGCTACTGTCTCTATTTACGCGATTATATGTTAACTTACTCAGGAACTCATCTCTTCCCTGAGAATCGACTATCCGCCTCCAGAAATCGTTGCTTACAGTGTTAAGATTATAATCTTCAAGTTTGGAAGGATTTTCTATTTCCATAGGGCGTGATAATAAATCAGCCATGGGATTTTGCTTCCCTTTAACGTGAGAAATACTAAGGTCATAATCGGATAGTTCCATAGACCAACGCATCAAGCGTTTATTGTGATTTTGCATATCCTTTAAATAAATTAAGGGTTTGTGGTCCGAATAAATTCTAAGACCATGACCCAGTATAATGGGCTTGAAATGACGTAAAGCGAGGATGATGGATAAGCATTCCTTTTCGATCGTCGCATAATTCAATTCAGCGCCACGGAACTTCCTACTAAAGTAACCAACTGGAACAAAGTTATTGTCTCTCATTTGGCCAAGAACAGCACCGGCGCACCTATCAGAGGCATCAGTATATAAGTGAAAAGGGTCCGAAAAATTTGGGTGAGAAAGTAATGGTGGGTTTGTAAGAACTGCCTTGAACTTCTCGAAACTAGCTTGGCAATTCTGATCCCAAATAAATTTCTGTTTACTTTTAGTCAGCTCCGTCAATGGTAGAGCCATTTCAGCGAAATTTGGAATAAAATTTCTAAAAAAACCAACCATGCCCAGGAACCCTCTCACTTCCTTCACGTTCTTGGGGTGACTCAGATTACGAATAGCTTGTACATTATCAGGATCAGGAAGGACACCATCCTTATTAATAAGATGTCCTAAATAACGCACTTCACCCATTATAAGTTTACTCTTGCGTGGGTGTAATTTCAGGTTAGCGCTAGACAGTATGCTCAGGACTTTATCCAGGAGTTCGAGGTGTTCGTCAATCGTCCTAGAAAACAGGACTATATCATCCTGGAATACGAAACAGTTTATGCCAATAAATTGTCCTAAAAGACTGGACATCACATATTGAAAGAACCTCCCGCTGTTCTTGGCCCCTTGGGGTAAACGGCACATTTGATATTTACCCCAGGGAGTAGAGAATGCATAAACATGTCTTATTGACGGGTCAAGGGGAATCTGGAAATATCCAGATTTTAAATCCAGGACCGAGAAATATTGACTCCCGTGAAATTTGCTTAATATCTCATCAACCCGTGCTAAAGGGAATTCTTGGGACTGGGTGATCTCATTTATGCGTCTAAGGTCCAGAGTCATACGTAATTCACCTGAGGCTTTCTCGATGATGTGAATGGGAGAATTCCAAGCGGAGGAGCTTTCCTCTATGATCCCAGCTTCTAAATATGAGGATATGAGTTTTTTAAGCTCCTTCAAATAACACTCAGGAATGCGATACTGCCGTGTATTAATGGGTTGACGGGTTTCCACAGTCGGCTTGTGTGAAAAATGCAAAGAGCCTTTAAGTTCGCTAATCGATGTAGCAAAACACTTCGGGTATTTGGCGAATATGCTATATAATCTATCCCTGATATGTTTCTCCAAACTTTCCAAACCCTGTAATTCTATCGGCGCGAAAAAGGAATAGTTAAGAGTTGAAGTCGATCCCTTTCTCAGAAGGGGGGGGGGTGCTTAAGAGGGACTTTTTAATTTCACCAAATAGGTTAGGAAATTCACTAAGGACATCGACACCCAAGATACCGTCATACTCGAGGTGGTCGGGGAAACACATACAAGCTATAGTGTTTGGGACAGACTTACCGCTGTATTCTATAGTCGCATGGAATATGTATTCGCAAGTTTGTACCGTCCCGCTAATTCCTCTAATCCCAAAACTTGCTGCCTCTAGTTTAGCCCTTTCCAAGACACTGGTGGGCATTTTATTTAAAGTGGCCAGGTGGTACAAAGATTTTTCAGCCCCAGTGTCGATTAGGAACACGGTCTCAACCCCGGAGAAGTCGCCTTTAATAATAGGAAGACCTCTTTCAGATATGATCACCTCCGGAGTCAGTTTTATAACAACGTCGGGGACATGACACTGGTCCTCATCATGACCCCTTATTAGTTTAACGCATCCCTTCGTCGTTTGGGGCAACTCCTAGCAAAGTGATTGAGGTCCCCACATACGAAGCATGCCCTCCTTTGGGTTCTGATGGGCTTTTCGTGTATACTTAATAGTTGATTAACTGAGTCCGTTAATGCCTTAACTTCGGCTGCCAGGGTCTTTATCTGATCGTCTTCGGGTTTATTAGCGACGACCGATGATATCTCGTTGGGATGGCCTGAATTATCGGATGATTGCTGGGTCACGATATTTATACCCTTCCTGTCTCCCACGTCACCACATTCCAACTCAACCTGTTCTTCAGCCTCCGCAAACTCAAAAGCTTCGTCCAGAGTTTTAGGGCTGCGTCTCAAAACATTACCCTTGACCCTACCGTTTAACCCCTTCACAAATCTTTCTAATACAACATCATCACATAGACTGGCTATATTCTTGCTGCCCTTTACAGCACGTGCTAAAAGAGTTCTTGTGCGAACTATGAAGTCCATAACAGATTCGTTGTTATTTTGTTTAATGTTCATAAGTAAATCTATGGCAGCTTTCTCTCTCGGTGACTTTCTCGTGAAACATTTTATGAGGTCGCGTTTAATGTCTTGGTATGACGACGGGTATTGTTCCAACAGGCAGAAAAAGGTGGCTAGAGGTTCCCCTTTTAGTTTTGCCTGGAGAACAGCTACTTTCACTTCATCCTGCCACCCAGCGAGCCTAGACGCGTTTTCCACAGTGTGGAAGAATTGTTGAACATTGACAGAATCACTGGGGGAATTCGAATATTGGGGAATCATCCCCAAGAATCCGGTAACAATAAGAGGGGGATTTGTCGCAACCATTTGGTACGACATCGTCGTACTTTCAGCGTGGTCATCTCCGGATGTCATGGTCGAAATATATATATATTTAATAATATAATAACGGAAACGTACAATAAGAATACAATTTGACCTTGTAGCAGTAAATGTGACTATTGTTGGAATCCTGTCGCGGACGCCATTGTGATGTATGTGAGCAAAATTAAGATTTTTACAATGAAATAATTTTGCGAAAAAAAAATTTTATTTTTATTTATAGATTCCAACGTCACTATTAACACAAATGGTATATGATATTACTACTATTACAATATTTCAATTTACACGTACTGTACCGTTTCCAATCACGATCACATAAAAGGGCCCGACCTTAATAACTAACTTACATACTAACTTAATATTAGTGGAAGAGATAAATAGAAGTAGGAGGATGAAAGCGGAATATATATGATAGACAAAGAAATACCCGGGATTTTTTTGTTGGTATGTTCGACTTATACGTGCTGTCGGGTGGGACGCCACACGATGACTTCTAACTCGAGTTGTCGTCGTCTTCCTATCCTGTATTACGATCCTTATTCTTCTAAATTCTTTTGCCGCTATCGCTGGACGGAAACTTCTTTCTCAATCTTTCCAGTACCTCAGTTCGTGGTTTAAGCAACTCTCAAGTCTCCACTCTTCACGTCTGCACCTCTCGCAGTTCCGTCCTCGAATGCCTTTTGTCCGTTACTCGTGTCCTCGGGGTAATTCGAACTCCTTTGTTCTTCCGTTTCCCGGAAGTGGTCATCCCACCCAAGGGACAGGGATTAAGATAGGAAAGTTCTAGAAGGAGATAGAATAATAGAACAAAGGATAGCAGGAAAGAACTAAACTAACTTAACTTAATACATACAACATATAGCGTACGACTACAACTTAACCGAAAAAGTGTTGAGCTGATTTGCAATGATTTTCTGGGCCCAGGTTCCTCCCTGGCTACACCCATGGTTGAGACCTAAATATTGATCAAAAAACCAATTGTACTGTAAAATAAACAGGTACAGCCTTCTCACTGAAATTGTAGTTTTTTTAATGTAGTGTAGGACCTGCAAATACTTGTCTTTTTCTTTTACCTGCAATCCCCCCGTGTAAGGCTTTGCAACCCCCAGGTGGGTCGCGACCCACAGGTTGAAAAACACTGCTCTAAATCATACTTCAAACTACAAAATTTTTTTAAAAAATTGTAGTAAAATCCACTTATGCTTTCTCAAAAAATAAAACAGAAATATATGTAATGCATTTAATAGTTGTTTGTATCTGACAAATTTGGATTCTAAATTCTGCTATTCAAAATTTGCAGTTCAAATTTGTCGAATTATGCAATGCTTAAAACACAAGTAGAAGTATTGTTTCTCAGGTAAGTTTATCTTTGTTTCAAAAAGGCAAACTTCTGTGCTGCTCTGGTAAATTTTTTCAGAGATTGTTAGTCTGATTAGGGATCATTTAAATATAATGTCTGTACTGAGGAGGGAATATGTAAAAATTTTGTTACAGGGTAGGGGAGAGATGTTAGCATGATAAAGATTTTCAAAAATTTTTCTATTCGAAATAATTTTTATTACCAAAATTATTAGGCAGAAATATTTTGATCAGTGATTATATGGCAAGATCTTGCTTATTTAATAGTTGCAGTTTAGTAGAAACACTGTACTAAATATGCTCTATTAGAAGTACACTAATAGAACTTTTAATATGAAAAGATGATGGCAACAACTAAACTGTATCTGTAAAGGTTTAAAGATACCACTGAAAGATAAACTAGAGCATATCATATTAAATGTAGTTATAGTACAATGTCATCAGACTCTTCTATAGTAAATCAGTAAATTTTGTGTTTTTTAATTAGCCTTGCCTTGGTAAAAAATACAAATAATGTACTTTAAATCTGTTTTTTACAAAAAAAGCTTGATTTTAATATTGGGGTGGTTGATCAAGTATGACATCAGTGTGGAGGGTGTCTAAAACTTGGTAACAAAATGTGATGGAAAGAGGTAGATACTCATAAAAAAGGATTTAAAATTAGTGACTTCCTATTTGAATGAACCCTTTAGGGAAAGAAGTCAACACAATATTTAAGTTTCATCAATCAAAAAATGGCAAAGTATTCTTAATCTCAAAGCTTTCAGATTTTTTTTAAATTTTGAAGTTAAATCAAATTATTTACTGCATCAAAATTTCTGTCTAGTGAAGTGTTACTGGTACTTATATTAGGTAGTAATTTTTATTATATTTTGAAAATAAATTTATGACTCAAATTTTATGGTTAATTTTGTTATCTAAATATATAAAATTGCTTGTCCTGACTGACTCATTCATTCATTCACTGATTCATCATCGCCCAGAGCAAACCGCTTAACCTAAAGAGGTGAAACTTGGTACACAATTAGGGTACGTCATGGAAACGCACACTAAGAAAGGATTTTTCGAAATTCCAACGCGGGGGGGAGAGGGAGAGGATTAAGTCTTAACCGGAAAANAAACTTTCATTATATGAAAAATTATCTTGAAATGATTTCTTCCTGAAGTTTGAGTTAAATATACTGAAGAAGGCAAGACTCCAAATGCAGTGATTCACAAGATGTAACTTTTTACAGATAATATAAATAAAATTCCATCACATGAAGTCAATAATACTGTTACTCTGCTCTTCGTTTTAAAAATAAGGAACAAAGTAAATCAAAAACTATCTCACCCTAATATAAAAATTGTTTTGCTGTTTGAATGTTATAATTTTAAAAGAATTAACAAATATTCTGTTAAAGTGGTGTGCCATCTAATAGAATTTATTTAATTAGTTTAATGTTGTTAATTCTTTTAAATTCTGAAATTTAAATGAAACTTTAAGTACTCAAGTGGATAAACTAGTTTTTAGTCTTATAAAAACTAATTTTAGACTGGTTATTTTAAGATTTACTTCATATATTATATTTATTAACATAAGCACTTTAGAACACTAAATTGCCCTAATATTTGAAATGTATTAGATATGAAAATAACACATGCTGATATAAATCAGAAGAATTGACTTCATGCATGTTCAGATTTGCAGTTGTTATTCTTAATAATTAAAAAGGGGAGTGTTGTCTGACTCTCATGTTGCTGGTGTGAAAATTTTTGTGCTCTAGTGATTTGACTGATTTTTCTTTTGTCTTTGAAAAATGTCAGAGTTTTAGGCTCAGAAAAGGAAAACTTTTTTTACCACTATCTCAAGACAATCACCATGAAATGTACAAAAATGAATCGGAAGTGAGGAAAATGTCTTGGATAAGTGCCAAAAAGGAGATTAATGTTGAAGAGGGAATTCATCTTCTTCAAATAGTAAACTACAAGTACTTTTAGAACATTTAGGTAGAATGCAAGCGTGGATTGAGAATATAGATACAGCATTGGTAGATGGTGACACTAGACTCTGCTCTTGAAGCCGATAGAGAAAAAGGCTGTTAAAAATGCCAAATCAAATACAGAAATAGACAAAATATGCAATAAACTCCACGAAAAGTTAATAAAACTAGAAGATAAAGAAAGAACAACATTTTCATCTTAGGTTTAGAACATAATGATAAAATGGACGATTGTTCAGTTAAGGTTCAAAAACTTTTAAACAATAATTTAAAGATTGCAGCTGTGAATATTAAACATGCTTTTAGAGTTGGAAAATTTAAACCAAATACAAAAAGACTGATTATTTGTGAGTTGTTTAATTTCAAAGATAAATTAAAAATTCATAAAAATATCAGTAATTTAAAAGATTCAAATATATTCATTAATGATGACTATTTGAGGAATACCAGACTTATCAGAAACAAATTATTGCTATATGGTAAAGAAATGTGTTCAAAAGAAGCCAAGATTGTTAAGTTATGATATAACAGATTATTCATAGATAAGATATTTGCATGTGATTACAATGGTGAAATCTCCCAAACAGATAAAAGAACTATATTCCTAAAACACATTGTTCTCTAATAACCTCACTGATTTCATCCAGAATTCCTAATAGTCGATTCTTTGGTAAACATGCAATATGGAGAGATGAATCTAAATCTTCATTTACTGTTACATTAGATATTAGCAAGGTTGAGGTCGAAGTTTTAAACGCGAACATTCAGCGTCACTTTCCTGTAAGCCTAAAAGTTTGACAATGGTGTTTTGAATGTTGAACATGATTCCACTGACTTCACATTCACATTTAGTGGAGCACTCCCTCTAACCTGTAGCAATAAATGCTACTGGCTTGAGGTACTCATCTTTTAATTAACCCTGCTTTGCATATGCTTTGCAGATTTCACTGACTATCCAAAAACCATTGTCAAACTTCTAGCTTACAGGAAAGCGGCGCTGAACATCCGACATACACGTTTTCGTGTTTAAAACTTCGGCCTCAACCTCGCTAATGTTTTATCACAAGAATATGGAGGAAATCCTATGATATCAATATCTGCCAGACTGCCTGTTAAACACATGATAGGCTTAGTGAAGAGAGCGACACGACTCCTGATCATCGCACAATTGCTGGAAAAAAGTATGATAACTTTCTTATTTTTCATCTCCAGTAAAATATCGATTGAGCTGAAATAAAAGATTTTCTATTAGCTAGTGACAGTCATCTCCCGGAAGGATAGTTTAGGTTTCATGGACAAGCCATGAAAGCGGCGCATAGTGCAGTCGAAGCAGCAAGCGAAGCGAGGCTGCAGCTCCCCATAGGCTTAAACTGCGATTGTTCCATCATGTGATTCATTGACATCACAACCGACCATACATTAGAATTATGCACCAGGACTAGGAGAGGGGTTACTTGTTTTATTTAATGCGAAGACACTTTATTCAGTGAGAGCAGAAAGTCAACTGGCAATTAGATCAACAGAGGTAAAAGGGTGGGCGGTGTGGTGTAGAAAGGGGGTGTAGCACATTCCGCACTGAATGTCAATGTCGCTCTTGCCGCCAAGCGATAGCACACGTAGCAAAGCGGCAACACTGACAACATTGACTTTTGCGCCATTATTTAGAAAGTTAATTGAGTTTTTGCAGATCCGCAGTGCTGGATCCAGCAGGCCGAAGAATGCACTGGATCCAGTTGGATTGCTGGATAGGGGGATCCAGCAATTGCAATTCCTAGTTGAAACCCATGAAATGATTAAAGTTGTGAAATAACCTATTTTTTGTATTTCTTATTTAAAGAATTATTGAAAGTGCTAGCCAGCAACTAAATTTACAAGATTTTTGATATCCAACAATTAAAAACAGTAATAATATCAAAACAGATTCTTCCATTCAAGTGTGTTGATTTTTGGGAGGTCATTCTTCCTTTCTTAAAGAGAATTAGAATTATCAACAAGACAACTTGGGTATACTTAATAAACAAGGCAAACAAAACCAATTTCCAGAAAAAAATTATGAGAAGTCTTTCTCATAATTTTTCTGCTGGAAATTGGTTTTGTTCATCTTGATTAAATAATTAATTCTATATTTTTTATGTAAAAATTTTGAATAAATAGCATTACTGATAATTTGAATTACACAATCACAACTATAAACTTGAGAAATAAAAATTTTAAACTAATAAAAAAAAAATATGAATTACATTAGAAAAAATAAAACGAGAATTATTCCAAAATTAACTTAGAATGATTTCTTTATAACTGTAATTCAAATTGAAATTGTAGATTAATTATGAAAATTGTCTTAGCCAACAATAGCAAGGTTGAGGCCAAAGTTTTAAATGCGAAAATGTGTACGTCGGACATTCAGCGCCACTTTCCTGTAAGCCTAGAAGTTTGACAATGGTGTTTGGAGAGTCAGTGGAATCATGCTCGACATTCCAAACACCGTTGTCAAACTTCTAGGCTTGCAGGAAAGTGGTGTTGAATGTCCAATATAGGTTTTCGCATTTAAAACTTCGGCCTCAACCTCTCTAATAAATCTAACTTCTAGAAGCCGTAAGCAAATTTTGTTTTTTCCTAATTTATTCATAAGAATAGAATATTTCCAAGAAAAAATATAATTAGCATTTTAAATATAAGTACATTAGTTACTAAAATCGTCACTAAACATCTTTTGACTACTGAGACACACTTAATTTTCCTTATACACTAACATTTAGTGTATAAGGAAATAAATGTCTCAGCAGTCAAATGTGTTTAGTGATTTTAATAATTATTTTTTCTGGTGTATTGGTTTGATTTGTTTATAAGTTAGTTATAAGAAGCTTATTGGTAATTAATGGCATTATAACTTTTTAGTGTTCTAGAGTAAGATTTTTGTTAGATTTTATCATTGCATGGTAATATTTAAGTGTTATCTTATTAAGGTTTGCAATAAAATTTAACTTAGATATTTTGGTTTTATGAAGAGTTTACTAATAGTGTGTTTATTTTATTCATTTAATTTCCTTAGACATTATTGCAAATAAAATTTTAAAATATTTTACAAAATCTAACAATATATTTGGTAGTTAATATAATTTATTCTAAGTATTAGCATATTGATTATTGAAATCTTACATATTAAGAATTCCTATACAAGAATTTCATATGCTTTGAAGTTAAGTACATGACATTTGCTTAAATTTAAATGTACAGAATTATTTGATCAAAAGCTAAGTTTCAGAAAGCTATACCAAGCTTTTTAAAACTTGATGACCACTTTATTTAATCTTAAAAATTAAAAATATAGCTTTATAAAGAATATACCTCAGAAATTATGAAGTGATCAATATGTTAAAGTGGAAAATACTTGCACCTGAAATTGCTGAGTCTCTATACAGCCAGTTTCATTTCTGGTTACGGTTGTTGTGTATATGGTTTTCAGGATCATTGTGGCGATACATCCGTGCAAGTATGTCCTTATCTGGCTACATGCCACCTTTATGTGATCCACTGGATGGACATCTATTGCTGGATGGTGGCTACGTAAATAATCTTCCAGGTTAGTAGAAATAGTTGGTTGTTATTACTTACTGACCACAGGTCCACCTTGGCTACTTCTCTACCAGGCGGCCTGTGGAGATATGTAAGGGCCAGCATGACCTATTCAGGACCTTTACCTCCCATGTGTGACCCCTTGGATGGGCATTTGCTAGTGGACGGCTGTTATGTCAACAATTTGCCAGGTACACAAAGCTCTGGGGTCTGTCTTTCTATATTTTTGTACTGGTAGGACTGTTCTTAAATAAATTTATTTTTAAAAGTAGTAAGTTAATTTGTTTTTTTTACTTACTAATTTAAAAAAAATTCATTTATTTCTAAAATAAAGATTTTTCTATAAAAAATTTTGCTTTTAAAATGCTTTGCTTTATTCTACTTAAAATTCATTTTAAATGCTCTATTCTTAATTTATATTATTATTATTATTAATGATAAAAAATTACTAGTAATTTTTATTGTATATTTTATTTATTTTATTAAAGTTTTTAATAAAAATAATTTGGAATTTTGAGTTGTAAATCTCTTAATTCTGAACACAAGTAGGCCCATTCAAAAATATTTTATTGGTTATTTAGATATTTAAATATTTTTTGTGTATAGATTTTTAAAATTAATCTGTTGAATAAGTATTCAATTTTTGTTATTTCTTTGATTCTAAGATGCATTCATTATCTTATGCATTTTTGTGTTAAAAACGCTGACAATTGCATTTTACATATGCAGTCCAAACCAAAAATCAGCAGTCATTGAGTAGATTATGCAATGTGTTATGCATAGATATCATCTTCAACAATGCTGCTCATTAGTCACTACACTTTAAATGAACTTTTCTGGTAATTTTAAAATGTCTTTAACCAATATTATGATGCTTCAAAGAAGAATTATTACTGCCTATATGCAGAATGGAAATAAAGCCATCAACCATTATGTATTTTATAATTTTTTAACTTGTTACCCAACAAAGTTTAATATTGTGTCCCTCCATAATTTGGTTTTAAAATCACAATGCCTCTTAGAATTGAAGATATATGAATGAATATCAAACAATTACCAAATAGGATTTTTTTTTTCAATCAAAAACTAGTGTTCAATTTATTTCAGTTATTCAATCAATCATCTACACACAACCTTGTGCAGCAGCAAAAAAGTTTATTAAACTGAAAAAAACTAACATTTTAGATCATATTTAATGACCTTTGTCAAGTAATGTTTTGAAATTTGAATATTTTAAAATATTAATAGAAATAGAGCAAAAATATGTAAACTGAAATCTGCTACATTGCTGTGACATGTGCAAAAGCTAAAAGATGAAAATATAACAGTAACCAAAATGATTGTCACATTATGTTGTTTAGACCTCAACCCAGGATTTCCAAGCACTTGGTATCATATTTAGGTCTTTGTAGCTGGCAGTTTTTTTACACTTTTACTTATAGAATACTAGCTTACCCGTCGCGCATTGCTGCCATCTCAGAAGAAACGAAATTCAAACAAACTCGTTATAATAAAATTAAATTTTCATTTTATCATTTTTTTTTTAAACTTATTATTATTATTATTCATTTTCATCGGGAAAACATTTCAAAGTGTCGTTTCAATTCTATTTATTTATTGGAGTGCTTGTGGATACACGATATTTTTTGTTTTTCCGTCTGATGCGTACACGAATAAATCAGGTTTTCCGACGCGTGAGCCGGCCTCATACAGTTGTCCATGTGAGAAGCACGGATTTTCCAAATTTAACCCACACACTCGCAGCGATTGTCAGAAGTGCTATATTTCTCATTTTTATATATTTTTTAAACTCCTTTATAATTTTCATTATTTAATTGCTCCTTCCTCTCTTCCTTGGCATGTTGTGAAATTTCTGATAGTTGGATAATAAACCGTTTTATTGTAATTTGTCTTTTTAAATTATTT
>NW_019385026.1:58545-73512 GCF_000671375.1 Centruroides sculpturatus
AACTGTAAAATTCATTAAATTTCTATTATGTAAAACTCAATTTCACTTGAAACACATTGTGTTTTATTCTGATTTTGTTCATATATAATAACAAGAAATAAAATAGTATTGTTTATTCTGAACATTAAAATATTTACTTATTGTTAAACTATTTTATGATAAGTTTATCATTAGACACTGCTTTTCACTTAGATTCATTACATGGATTTTTTTCCATTCCATCAAATTGTACATTTATTGGTAATATTTATAGTTTTACTCCTCTGTTGTAAGGGGCTGTTTTTAAATGATGTTCACACTGAAAGGGAGGGAGGGGGTTGAGTATTAGTGGACATCCATTTATTTTATTAAATTTTATACAGTATGCATTTTATTATATTTATTTCAAAGTTTCTTGTATGTTTCATTTCTGCTTATGGTATCTATCATTCATAAAGTGATGAAGGTTTTAACAGGGATAGAGTTATGTGAGCCGGCGGGGAGGTTGGAAATTCCTCTCCTTTCTGGCAACAGGTCGGTGACCTACTTTCTTGTCAAGGATGAGATTTACGTTATGTTATGCATTACGCGAGTGGAGGAGAGTCAGAGGGGTCAATGATAAGACAATGGCACAGTCGAATAAAGACACCATTTTTAACAAAACAAACCGTTTATTAAAGTCAACTAAGAAAATAAACGTTTCTAACACTATACTTCTAATTCACGGAGGAGAGAGAGAGTTTACAATAAAGCTTTCATACCTCCTGAGAAAATATCAGAATGACAACAATATGACAACAATATGACGAATTTCGCCCGTATTTGTAAACTATACATCGTTTTATCATGAGAATGTTTGTTTGGCCAGGAAGGGTTAAAAAATTCCCATGTACTCTATAGTTCGTTTCTGTAGTAAAGGATTAAATTCTTTTATGAAATTAAATAAACTTCGAATTTCACAGTTATGTTGGACATCCATAGAGGGAAAGGGGTTACAAAAAGTTGGACAAACTGGGACAAGAGGGGGAAGTAAAAATTTCAAGAAAAATGCACATGTAATTTATGGACAGCCCAAGTGCTTAGACTGTAGAAAATGGACTTACACCACTTTCAAAATCAATGGTTATGCAATGTCATTTACCAATAAATTTTCAATTGATCAAAGCTTATGATTATTTTAAAATGTTAAGTGTAAATTGTTTATAAATAAAAAATTTACACTACATTGTATGTATATTATGTGTTTTCTCAATTTTTTCCAAAAGTGGACTTACACCACTTTCAAAATAAACGGGCCATATAACTATTGGGTTTGGATGTTTATATTTGAGTTATTTCAAGTTGCCAGTTACGCTGCTCAAAGGTCCAGATAGCTTAACTGGCAATGCAAATACATGGTAAGCAGGCATTAAGAGTTCAAGTCCTGCTCTCAGCCAATTCTTCTCTTCCAAAATCTTCTAAATTAATAAAAAAACGAGATTTAAGAGAATTTTTACTTAAGTATCCTTGAAAACAATTACCATATATGTATTATTACAGTTATAATAAGTTAAATTATATAGACATTGCTCAAATAATTTTAAATTAGCGGAAAAAATAGTGATTGATTTGATAAGCACATCTTAAAGGTTGGTAAAGTATAGTGATTAGCATTTTTTTTAGATTATTTAGGAATAACTTTTACAAAAGAAGAACCCACTGTCTAGGTATAAGACTTGATTTTATAATTAGAGAAAAAAGTAGAGATAGCAAAGTGAAAACTACAGGTTCAAAACAATACAAATTAAATTTTTAGAATCTTGATTTTTCATGAAATGTTTTTGAAAATATAATGAGCAATTATTTATTGTGACACTGTCACAATGCTGGACTGCAATTTTTAATTTATTTACCCTCCACCTCAAATTAGTAGTGCCTTGCTCCTGTACATCATACTTTCCTGCTAGCAATAGTCATGCCTGTCATCTAACTACTTTCAGGGAAAAATTTTTTTAATTGATACAACTTGACTTTTGGTGCCAACCAGAAGTTTGTATATAGTTAATTGGGACTTCCTGCCCCTAAGTTTTTCATATCTGGTCTCAACTTTCATCTATCTCCATTCTCAAGATTAAGGAAGGATGGACAAGCAGACTGATGAGTGGGAATTTATAGGGATGCTAGCTTCTGATTAGGAAAAGGGGATAAGCTTTAAAAAAGTACATAACTTTTCATTTATTTTTCAGAACATTTCCAAACAGTTTAAAAAAAACTAAAATCCTGAACAGTTTACAACCCTACTAGTTGAGTTTAAACTAGCTTCTAAAATATTGCTAAAAGAAAACTCTGACTTTGAAGAAAAAAGATAGTACAAGATAGAGGACAATTTGGAGAAAGTGAATCTATAATTATCTTTTATACAAGATTTTCCAGTTCTTGTACAGAATATATTGGAAAACCTAGGAATAAAATTTGAAATGTTTTTGCATCAGATGAAATGGAAGAAACAATAAAATTAAAATTAAGTAGTACTTGTTCTAAATTAAGATATTTAAAATCATATGGAGGTAGCTTAAGGAAATAAGGATTTCCATTTTCTTCACTCTGATTTTATGCAGATGAGTTTTCAAATGCCTTAAATGAAGGCTGAATGAACATTTGGAATCTATGGAAATTGTAGTTTGGAAAAAAACAAATTGTGCAATTAAAAATATTATCAAATAAAAGGTCAAATTTAGCTTAATAGAAATATCAAATTGATCAATAAAAGTCTAATTGAATTGTACAAGATGATAGCAGACCTTTTTCCAGGACATTTGATTTCAGTATGGAATGGTAAACAACTTATGATTTAGGATAAGACAAATATTCTGGTTTTATAAAGAAATCAAAACATAAAGCCAAATGATCAGTTTCATTTGCAGGTGAAACTTGAAGGAAAATTCCAGAGGCAAAGACCAGGCCTAAAAAACTATTATAACCTGTGGGAAAAATATACTTGTTTTTAAAATTGTAAAAATAGAAAATTTCATTAAAAAAACTCAATTTAACAGAATATAACATTGCACAATAGATATAGACAGTCACAATAAATGCTCAGATATATGTCCTCCATCAGTCTCAATGCAAGCAGTCACATGTCACATAACGGACTATGCATCTTTTCAAATGTTCTGCTGTGTATCCAAACAGCATTACAGATGATGCCACACATTGCTCCAATATCCGTACTTCAGGAACTGACCCAGAGTACATGACAATTTTCAGATGGAATCACAAGTAATAATTGAGTAAAATTTGGCATCAGGCAAACCATGCAACAGGTCTCCCCAACTAATCCATATGCTGGGGAAAATTGTGTATAGATACTGGCAAACAAACACAGTGGATTTATGTTGGCACCAGTGCATTTTCAGATTATGTTAATAGGAATATTTTTTTATCCTGCCATGAATCCACTCTCAAAGTTTGTCCCACTAGTTCGGAACTATCCTGTATATTTAATTATTATTAAGCAGTACTTGTTCTAAACGTTTTAGGCTGCAGTTTTCAAATTGTAGACCTAGGCATTCCCACTGTCATCCGTCTCTGTCTGTCTGACTGATTGTGTCTGTCCTTTGTGAATCTCACAAGCGGAATTAGTTAGACAAAAATTGAGACCAGGTCTGGTCTCAATTTTCATCTAACTAATTCCGTGGAAAACTTTACAGGAACTTCCAGTCTGGACCAGAAGTTGTGTGATTTCAATTCAAAACTTTTTTGAGAATGAAGTTAGATAACTGGCATAACTTGATTGTTATCAGGAGAAGTATGATGTACTGTACAAGGGCAAGACACTACTAAAATCCAGACTAGACATGGAAAGTTTAAGGGTTGATTAACCATATAGAATTCTGGACTAAAAGTTGCGTGATTTTTTTTAATTGAACATTGATTAAAAATACAGCCCAGCATCGTGATAATGTCACAATAAATAAATGCTCATTATATTTGCATTTTCTTAAGTGTTGTTGTTTTGTATTCATTTGTGTGTATGGTATATATTTTTAACAAATATTACATTTTTATTCAAAGTTGCTTTTATAATTTTTCTATATCTGTTTAATAACTATTATTATTTTTTCATCAAATTTTCTTTACTTTTATCCAATCAACAAGTATTTGCACTTTTTTTTAATAAAATATACTATGCATAAATGCATAGTATATTTTGAATAAATGAAAATGATAGTTCTCCTTTAGTATCTTATTAATGTACTGTACAGTGGTACCTCGTATAACGTACTTAATCCGTTCCAAGTGCACGTCCATTAAGTGAATAGTCCGTTATACGAAACGCATTTTCCCATAGAAATGCATGTTAAAACATATAATTCGTTACGCAGCATAAAATAACCGTACTGTACCATAAAAAAAATGAAAATGGAGCAGTCACCAATTATGCTGGGTAGTAGGGATTGTATACCGGTTTACCGATTTACCGGTTAACCGATAAATTGAGAAAAAAACATTCTGTAAACTTACCGGTAATTTTTTGAAATTTACCGGTAATTCGGTAAATGAAAAATCCATTCTAGAAATTTGTATGTAAAAAATATTGTGTTTATAGATATTTAAAAGGGCTAAAGAGACATTGAAAATAAAATAACAGGTAAGTGTAAGCAACAATATTATTAACTTTATGTGAAATATTTTTTGTTTAATTTTAATTTAAACTTTCTTGGGTTTGAGAGGCACTTTAAATTGTACAGAAAGCTCTAGTTAGCATATGTGATTTGTGCTCTGCAGTTTTTTGAGATTTTTAAAGGTTTAAAATCTTTACAATCAACGTTTTTCTTAAAGAGTATGTAAATATCTCTTTTTTTAATATTTAAAAATAATAATACGTAAATATTTCACGTACTTTTTAAATTAATAGCAATTTTTAATACACCACATTATAACAGGACATTAATGTAATATTATTGTAAAATAACATTAAAATTTGAACCTTAAATAATTTTTTTACTTCTAACAACTGTTTAAAATAATTAAATACAAATATTTATTACAAGATTCTAATATTATGCCTTAAGATTGTGCAAAATATGTATTATTCTAATCCGATTTTCTTGGAGAATCCCCATTACTCTCACGAAAAGTACTTTCTTTAATTTTAGATTGTAGAACCAGGTGGAATAGCTTAATAACATGCTGGAAAAATTTTTATTACTTAAAGATGCTGTCCGTAAAAGTTTAGAAACCTAACCTAACCTAACCTGGATTATTTTGTACAAAAATTAGATCAAAATTAGGAGATAAGACTTTAAATAATTTAAGTTTCTTGAGAAGTTATTTTTTTAAAAATGCTAATCAATAAAATGGTATTAGGTACTATATATTATTTCTGTTGTATTTTTATTTTTCTGTATTATTTTATTTTTGTTTATAAAACTTATTATTATAGTTTGTTTAGAATAACACTTTGATTCTTGTTTTTTTATATTCTGTATCTCTGAAATAAAAAATGTGAAATGGAAATCAAAATGACTTATAATTTTTATCACCTTAATTTTATTTTTCAGGAAAAAAATTTACCGGTATTTTAATTTTCATTTACCGAATTACCGGTAAATGAAAAAGTCGGTAAATTTACAATCCCTACTGGGTAGTCAAATGTTGTGAGGCGGAGGTGGAGGAACAATTTCTTCACACATTAATACAGATATAGACTTTTTACACATTGCAGCAGGTCTTTTTTTTTTATTGTTTTTTAATCGGATTCAGATTCAGGAGAGGCTACCGGAGCTTGCAGGGTCAACTCCTCTTGTTCCATTTTTTTTCCCTGCTGGCTTCTTGAAAAACATGTCCAAGGTGGTCTGTTTCTCTGTTGTCTTCAACATATGTCAGAAATGACTGGCAAGGGTGTCATTGTAGAGATTGGAGGTAATGGATGGCCGCCATCGGTTGAACGAAACCTGGCCGTCTTTCTCCATCCATTTACATCTCCTCAAAGACGGTTTTTATCAGAAGGCTGTAAACGTGAATTAGTTAAGTCCACGACCACGTTTTAAACTAAAACAACATTTATTTACAACGATTCTCGAGTACACTTGAAAGAGAGCTACACGTGCTCATGGCAGCAATCACCCGACAATCAGAAGAAGCAACATTACCCAGAATTCTCTCTGGGAAAAACCCAGTTCCCGTTTTTCTATCCGGGATTCCCCGGGAAACTCGTAGAGGAGTGGCGCCCTCTCACCAGTCCGTGATTTGTCGCCGCAAGATCATTGATACTGTTGGCCTCAGCTCTGTTTGGATAATGAGTGTTGGTAAACTCCTGAACCTCTCCCCATTCGACAAGAAAGTTTTTGTCAACTTTCACTCCTTCTGATGATTTCTTGCATCGTTTCAATTGAAATCACTTTTCTGTTTTTTTAGAAGCCATGATTTGCACAACACTTGAACAATGTAAATATCCTGCACTGTGTTGATGTACCTAATAAACAAGGGAGCAAGCCTAATCCCACCGCTCTGTACTTCAGATATACTGATAATATATTCTAATAATACTAATATATTATAAAAATAGCAGATAGTCATTGGCAACGGCAAAAGAGTGGGAACATCATTCGCACTTGTTCGTAGAAAGTCTGTTGGTCGCCTCACGTAACTGCTGAACGGAAAGTCCGTTGTCCGCAGCCAGTCCGTTGCTCGAGTCACATAACGGCCAAACAGAAAGTCCATTATTCGCAGCGTACGTTATACAAGGCACCACTGTATTTATCTTTCTTTGGGTTAGTGGGAAAACTGACTAGAAGTTTTTTAAAACCCAGAATAGGGGTGGTAGAAAACTTTGGACAGGCTGGTTCTAAAAACTAAGTTTTGCCTTGTAACTTACGAATTTTATTATTAGTCCATTATATGATGATGATGATAATAATAATAATAATAAAATACATGCCATATTGTTAGGAAATTCCTGAATACAGACACATACACTTACACACTTAGTTAATTTTTGTCTTGTTTTCCCTTGTCTCTGGTCTGGCATAGTACACAACGACCTGTGTCAACCGAGTATAATTCACTAAACCCAGCATAATAATAATAATATAGGATGGTGAATACAAGGGACTTAAATATTTCTCGGCAGCTTAACAATCATCATATAAAACATCAAATTTAAATTAGAAATGTAGATTTTTTTTATTAATAAAAACAATTAAAATGAATATGTTCTTTATGCTTTAATAACAATAAATTTTAATTTTACAGGTACCAAATTTTCAAGAAATACAGTCACGTTTGGCTTATGTGTGTTGTTCAAGACAACTTGAACAAGTAAAACAGAGTGATTATTGTACGTATCTTAGACCACCTATTGATAAATATGCGACTTTACAATTTAAAAGCTTTGATGAAATAATGGTTAGCAAGATTACATAATTGTTTACATTTTTGATCACATCAATTATTTTTGCAGTAATTGTCATTAAGAACATTAAAGAATTTGGTAATTGAGTGGTGCTGTGCACAAGTCAGTGTTTTGTCTGTGATCAAAGTTTAAAGCAACCACATGACCACTAAACACAATTTTTCTCAAATATGTACAACTCAACAAGGCCAATTTTGTGACAAAGCAGGTATTTTGAAATTTGATCTATGGGTGAGATATTCAAGGTCAAAGTTTGTCATGTAAAATCTATGGGCTGATTGCTGGGTTGTAAGCTGATCATGCACTACATATTAATCAAGTTTCTAATTGCTGTTAATTTACATTGATCTCTACAACAATTTTTTATTTTAGATTTAAATCAATTTTAAATCCTTCTTTTCATACAGTTTGTTTTCTATGCCACAAAGCTCAGTTTTTTTTTCCTAGAAAGTACTTACAAGTTAGTATAAACAAACATCACAAAACCTGATAAATTTGTAAAGCCAAACAACCACCTTACTTTCCACAATTTCATTTAATTACTAAATAATTTGCGTTAGGCACTATTTCTTATTAAATTAATGTTTATTAAATAATTTAGAATATTCTGGAAGAAAAGAATCAGCCTGGACCGCAAGTTGTGGGTTTGAGTTCCACTCTGGGCCGATTCTTCTCCCAGAATATTCTAAATTATTTAATAAACATTAATTTAATTATAATTATTAAATTTAATAAGAAATAGTGCCTAACGCCTCCCTCTAGCGACAAATTATTTAGTAATTAATTAAATAAAATCGTGGAAAAGTAGTCAGGTGTAATCTGGTAGTTGTTTGGCTAAACTTAAAGTATTTAATACTTCAATTAAATATACATGAATTTATGTTATTTAAAGCAGTTTTACATTTTTCCCTTAATTTAATTTTATATATGCCTATGAAATATTTGAGAATTAAACTTTGTTAGCTTCTTACAATATTGTATTAATTTTATTACTTTTATGAAATTTAATTTAATTTTACAGGAAGTTGGTTACAATTACGGGAAAAATTATTTTAATGAGAACAAAGCAAAGCATCATGGACCATTATGTAATTACCAATCTTCCAATCAACACCATCTAAATTTTCAGGTAATTGGATTTTCAAAATTATCTTTATTTTAGCAATTTTTGCATTTAAGAATTATGGAAAAAAAGATATTTTGGTAAAGTAGAAATTTAAATATTTATAAGGTCAAAACAAAAGTAACAATCTGATTTTTAAAAATTATGTAAATAACCACTTTAAAATACTAAAATTTTCAAGTTAATTAAGAAGCAGTATTTTAAGCTCTGATGAAATGCAATATTTATAATGAAATAAAAAGGTACCTTTGCCTGTGGAAACATTATTCCCATATGCATTAAGACACTTGTCACACTGAAAAACTGTGACAAATGCAGTCATAGAAGTCTGTGCTCTGGGAATCAAACAAATCTATCACAGCAGCCATTGTGTTTGCATCCAAGATTTTAGAAGAAAAGACCAATCAGTTATAACACAAGTTTATACTTGTGTTATAACTGATTAGCTTACACTTTTATATAAAGAATTTTTTATTAAAATTTTTGTAAATATGTCTACATTAAATAGGTAAATGTCCAGTCTGAGTAACACTCATCATTAAGAACAGGATCCTATCTTTATATATAATACCAGAAATTGTATAGAATACTAGTAAACAGTATTACAGGTAATACGATGATCCTGTTTTCAATAGAATCATTTAACTGACAACTATTTTCCTATTTTAATATTAGACATATTAACAAGGAAATCTTTAACAAAATTAATTTTAACTGACAGTTATATAATTTTTTTAGCTCCTAAATAACAGATGTTTAGAAGAAAGGGAACTGGTGGTAACACACAAGTAAGAAAGGTTTACAAAATAGTTGATTAAAAGGTTCAGTAACATTTTTCTTTGGCTGTGCATAAAGGTTGACTAATCTTATAAATTTGGTTGAGTTTTAAAGATAATCCCCCTAGGATCCATGTAAGCATACCAGAATTCTGGAAGTTGATATCCAATATTATCGTTTATTCTACTATCTTTATAAAATTTAATTATTTGTGTGCACTCGTATCATTATCTTTTTTCATGATTTTTACTGGATATTTTTTTTAAATTTCACACACTCATTATTACAATGAATCGAGACAGCTGAATTTTTACTATTATGTTTTATGGAATTAATGTTCTTTAAATGTAACTTTAAATTTTTGTTATGTTTCCCCCACATAGATACTGGGGTGTGCACAGCTACATTCAAATCTGAATACTAATCCTTCTGTCTCCAATATGTCTAATTTGATCTGATTTTGTATGTCTATTTTTCCTGTTACTTTAGGGATTAATGTAAGATAATAATTTTTTGAAATTCCTTTAATATATTAGATTATTCGGAAAGTAAGTTCGTTTTTTTTACCACTAAACGGATTAGTCGTATTTTTCCCGCCATTTTCATTCTAAACCGTATTATCATTATATATTTTGACAGCTAGCATTTTAAGACTTACTTGTAAAAAATTTTGTTTGATTTTGTGCAATTGTTTATTTTTTGTGTTCCATCAAACATGGAAGATCAAAAGCATCATTTTCGGAAAATTTTGCCTTTTTATTACCAAAAAATCAAAATGCTGTTCAAGCAAGGAAAAAATTGTGGTACATGTATGGAGATGATGTGTTGACAGAACGACAGTGCCAAAACTGGTTTACAAAATTTTGTTCTGGCAATTTCAATATTGAATATGCACCACGTTCTGGATAGCTAGTTGAAGCCAATGAAAACAAAATAAAAGCACTGATTGAAGCAAACTGCTGAATAACAACACGTGATATCACTAAGAGATTAAATTTGTCAAATTAAACTGTTTATGATTACTTGAAACAAATTGGTTTCGTTTCAAAGCTCGATATATGGGTTCCACATGTTCTTAGAGAGATGCTCTCTTTGGTGGGATTTTAAGGAAATTTTTTTTTGGAGCTTTTACCAGACAATTTAGCAATTGATTCGAAAGTGTACTGCCATCGAATAAACAAATTGAGTAATATCATCAAACAGAAAAGGCGGCCAGAATTGATCGACAAAACAGGTGTAGTGTTTTACCACGATAATGTCAAATTTCACACAAGTTTATAACAGTTTCTGACGAGTTACCAATTTAGATGGGATGTGCTATCACAACAACTATATTCGCCAAATCGAGCACACTCAGATTATTACTTGTTCCGATCTATACAAATTTTTTTTAACTGTAAGACATTTACTTGAAATGACAATGTCAAAAATCACTTGGATTGGTTTTTTGTAAGCAACAATAAAAACTTTTATGAATGTGAAATCATGCTACTACCAGAAACGATGACAACAGGTATTTGACCAAGGTGGTTGATATAAAATATTTATTTATTATAAAATATTGTGTTTTTTTTTCACGGAAAAAAACGAACTTACTTTCCGAACAACCCAATATTTTAATTTAACTATTTTTGTTGTATTAATTTGTATTTTACTAGTCTTTAGAATCTGAGACTGATTTAGTTGTGTGTTTAATACTTTTAGTAATAATTCATTAAATATGTTTTTGTCGTCATTTATTTATTTTTCCTGATCATCAGATAAAGTTGTCTAGTCTTAATTTTTTCTATTGTTGTAAGGTATGTATTTTTCTTTATATATGTGGGATTTCTGAGTAGTAATTGATTAATTTTCAAATTTCAGCATTTAGTAAATTTTTCAATATTAATGTTTGACTATTTCTGATTACTCTCACATCAAAATATTATTTGATTGTTAATTTCATTTTCAGTTTCAAATTTTATTTACCTGAGATAGTATATAATAGTGAAAAAACAAATAATATATTAAGTATTCATTAACGTAGGGATAGATGGCTTTAATTTTAATTCCTTTAATATTTGAAATTCTAAATCTATTTTTGTCATGCTAAGTTCTGCTAATATTGGACCTATACAAATACCCATTGGTATTCCTTCTACCCATGAATAAAAGTTCTCATTATATGAAAAATAATTATTAATTAATGTAAACTGTATAAAATTTATTAACCAATCAGGACACTTATTTTCCTTTAATGTTTGTAAAGAATTTTTAGTTAGTTTTTGTCAATATGACTATATTGAATAGGTATATGTGCAGTCTCTAAGCAGGATCATCACATCATATCATATTATCTTATATATATATAAGATAACATGATATGATATATATTTCTGGGTGTGTGGATATATATATATATATATACCCACACACCCAGAAATTCTGCTTAAAGATAGTTTACATGTTTACATGTCTGATAATTATTTAAATATTATGTAAATTGAAAATGAAATTTGTCTGTATTATACGAGGGCTGTTTCTTTTTCAACCTCAGATGATCCATAAAACAAAGACAAATGCAAATAAAATGAATTTATTACCGTAAGTTAGGTACAAACATGGTTACTTTTCAACATAATCATCGTGAAAACTGAGGCATTTGTCTATCTGTGGATGAGCTTTGAAATCCCCTCTTCATAGAATGTTGCCTTAGTAGCAATATTCTATGAAGAGGGGATTTCAAAGCTCATCCACAGATAGACAAATGCCTCAGTTTTCACGATGATTATGAAAAGTAACCATGTTTGTACCTAACTTACGGTAATAAATTCATTTTATTTGCATTTGTCTTTGTTTTATGGATCATCTGAGGTTGAAAAAGAAACAACCCTTATATAATTTTTGTCATCTACATGAGATGGTTGGACTGATGAGGGACTGACTGTAAGTCTAAAATGCATTTCCAATGTCAATAAAAGCATATATTTTTTGGATCTGATCTCTGACTCAGTTTTCATCATTTGACCTACAAGGTGTGATAAGTCTAAAAATTAGTCAAATTTAGGCCACATACATCATGATACAGTTACAGACAAGAAACAAAAATCTATTTACTGTTGCCTTGGCTCTGCAAAGCACTACAAAGGTTAAAAAATACAAGCTATTACACATCAGAGAAAAACAAATAATCATACATAATACCTTTTATGCTACATAGAAATGTATAGAAGAGGGGATTTACAACAGATGTAGTGCAGATGTCTGTGTACAAACAGTCATGGAAATGTAACCAAGCATGAACAAAGGCACTGGGTACATGCAAGACAAATAGTATGTTAAACTCTATGCCAACTATTATATAAAATTACACACACACACACACACACACACACACACACACACACACACACAAAGTCAGACAATGACCATCTGATAGTGTGTGTATCTAGTATTATACATTAAGACATCAATAATAAGCCCAATATAAAACAAACCTAATTTACACAGTAAAGGTAATTTTTTCCAAAAGATAATCTAAGTATAAATATAAGAATACAGACAAATGTACAATATTTACATTACCTAATAAAATAGGAACTGTTATTTACATCATGTAACAATTCAAAAATGTTAGAGGGATATAAACGTACATACATTAAGACATGCAGTTACACATTTATTTTGATGCAAATCATGCCATTGGACATCATGGGTAAAAAGGACCAGAGAGAATTATGACAAGTGAGTCTACAGGAGAAAATACCAAGAGTAAGACAAAATCATTTAACTATGTGCTCTCCAGAAGTAACAGATAACCAGTTCTTTAAAAGTTAGGGAAGTATCACTGAGCTCACTTAGCTGACATGGCCATTCCCTTTTAGGGAAGGAGGAACTTAATCCATTCTTATTGTCTTGCAGTATTAAACAGTGAAACAGGTAATGCTCAATGCTGTACTGTATGCCACATATATCACATCTGGTGGTTGCTTTTTCTAAATCTGAAAAAATATTGTCAAAAATGGCCAGGTTCTGTTAAGAACTGGGTTGGTCTGTGCCAAGATATGTTAAAATAGATCAAGACATTAGGCAAGAAGAAATGTGTAGCAGCACATCTCTCTTCTTTGTTCCATTGCTGTTGCCACTTGTAGTTCATATTGTCCTGGAGGTGTTGAATGATTCAGGATTTTGTCATCACCAAGTCTGCCCTGTATTACACCTTGCTGATCCACATCCATCAACACCATTTTTCTATACAGTGCATGCCACTGGGTGAAAGAATTGCAACTAACTAGACTAGATGTATGCTGCCTAGCAGGTGACATCACATACGCGAGTATACTGCTGCAGAAATGTCACATACACTTTTGATTGACTATCTATCACAAAAGGAACAGGTGTCTTGTGAACCACGTGATTCATGATATTCTGAAAGGCACCTTTTCATTTGATCACACCTTAAGCATATAAATAGTGCATTTATCACTTTTCTTTCTTATATTACATGAACTGAGAAATGTTAGTTATTCATTGCTTCATTTTTTGTTAAAACAATCATTTATATAGCTTTTTCTTTTTATAAGAATTTTTTCAAATTTATTAATAATTTTATATACAGTAGATCCCCTATAAAACTGTTTCCTATAGTTACGATTCCTATAAGACGACGAAAAAATTGTGGCATTATCCGTACACAACGGTAAAATAACTCCTATAATTGCGTAAAACGTAATCGGGCAGCCAAACTACTTTCCCGCCGTCCGTAGCGTCACGCTACGGACGTTTAGGCGGATAAATTGAGTTTAATTTCGTCTGTACATATAATTATATATAAATTAGGTACTGTACATATAAATATTAGTGTTGTAACGAATAGTATATTCGGCCTCAGGCCGAATACCGAATATTCGGCTAGGAGCGTGGCCGAATAGCCGAATATTCGGCCAAACTATTCGGCTTGATTAACGCACGTACGAAAATTGGCGCGCAAACCGCATTATGGTAAGGATCCTGCTCTCTATTCGCCCGCTGTCACTACGCTTCGCCAATCGCGTTAATTCTTGGCAGTTGTAGCGGACAGACAAGAGTATCATGGAAGTATGTGATAAATGATGATATCAAATGTGTATAACAATGAAATAACCTACACGTGTAAATAACTGAAAAAAAAAAAACAGAGAAGGGCCGCAAAGTGAAAATGTGAAAATAAATATGAAATTGAGTCGATAACATAATCGAACAAGTCGAGGCAGCTTATTGGCACGAAATTCGCGACCGTCAATGCCAAACAATTGTTGTCATAGGCTTCAGAAAGCTAAATGCTTGTAATGTAAGTCACTTAGCGTGCACGGGCGATAGCATGGGGCCGTTCGGGCTATCAAGCTGTCTCGAATCTGTGAAATCGTAACTGTGACTTATATCGACGTCCTATCTGTCTCTTTTCTCCGTTATCACCAGGCTGAGTCATGTAATTGTAAAATGGGAACTCTAGGACGGAAAAGTGACGAATCGAAAGTATCGTGAGCGCGTATTATGATGTATGCACAGGCATACATGGATTAAAGCGATAGAGGAATGAGAAAGGGAAGAGCAACGACGAGCGCTTAAAAAAAGGATAGGCAGGGTCAGACCCTCAGATGTGCGAGGATTCTCCAACGATAGACGTGTACGTGTGCTGATCTTTGTAATTATAAATTGTGAATACATGTGACTA
>NW_019385026.1:74158-116390 GCF_000671375.1 Centruroides sculpturatus
CAGTACTGTAATTTTATACATTTCTTGTGAAAGAAACATTTCTTATTCAACGGCGATAAAAATTATTTATATTAATGATGTCTCCAAAGTTCAGCGAAGTTTTCGCAGAAAAATAACATCAGAAATCGCGGCGGCGGTTTGCTGAGTTGTTCCGCGACAAAAACAAGCTTTAGCAATGGCGATGTCGAATGGTACACACTCGGTAAGTAATCCTACAATTTTTTGTTTATAGCGTAGTTTATACGGATTATTCCCAAAAAAATTATGCGTATTTTGGAAATGTTGAATCGGATTAGTCTAGAATCGATTAATTTTATGGAAGAAAATCTTTCAAACAGCCGTAGTCCGTAAACTTCACACGTGTCGGACTGTGATTAGCTGTGATTCCTACAAAATCGGATTCATAAAGAACGGAACGTATCTACCGTCTTATAGGGGGATCGACTGTATTAATTGAATTTTAAATATTAGTCAGGGAAAAATTTGTGTGGTGCTTCGTTTATTGATCTAACAGAAAGGGTGTGCAAGATTCAATCTCCAAGGCCATCACAACTTTCAGACTGTAAGTATAAATATCTACAAAAATAATTATATGAATTTTATTCTGTACTGTGTGCAATTTAAATACTTACTTTACAAATCAAGTACTAGGGATTTTATGAAATTTTTTAATGTTTTCTGATATTTTAATTTTCAAAATCATTTCTCATAAATTGTTTTTTAATTAATATAAATTTTGAACATAAATGTAGTTTTAATTAGAGTTTAATTTTTGACAGTCTCATTTTAAAAAAAAATTAACTACTACTAGTAATTTAATTGTTCATTGATCAGTTTTGTTTCGATAGATAATTTTTAATGCTTAATTACAATAAAAATACTAGAACAACTTATTATTTGTCAATACTATAGTCTCAGAAGAAGAAGAATACGAATATGAAAGAGAAGCTACTTCGGAACCCGAACCAAATCTATTATTAGACACTGATAGGGTAATTGAACTTATAATTAGCTTTTTATCTTAGATTATCATTCATTGAACATGTACATGTATAATTGTTTGTTATTTTCAATTTAGGAGGATGAGCTTTCTCCCACAAACTCTCAACAAATAGGCTCTCTATCAGATGTCGAATAGATCGTCTCGTAATTATTTAAAGTTAATTTTAGTGCCAATAAGTTAAGATTAAATCTTACAGATTACTAAAATAATTTCAGTTGTTTTAGTTTTGATTTCTCTGCAAAATTATAACTAAAAAGCCAATTTTCATATTATAAACATATTATGATGAAAAATTAAGTATTTTATAAATTATGTTAGTCAAATTTTGTTATGAAAATGAATTTCATTCTTTAAAATCATTTACTTGTAAATTGTTGAAAATGAATATTCTATTTTTTAATTATGTTTATTAATTCAACAAATGAAAGAATGAATAGTATAACTGTAGAATAACCCAAAGTTGTTTATAGATGTACATAATCTTTGTAATATTTTGTAAAGTTGTTAAATAATAAATTCAATTTTAATATTACTGGAATTAATTTAATTTCTAGAAGTTAGAGGAGAATGAGGTCTGATCAAAAATTATCCTACCTTCGGCAAGAGAAAAGTATGTTGTGTTTTGACTTTTTACCTTAATCCACTTCAAACTGCTCCTTTTTTTGCTGCACACACACATTCCAACACGCTTTCCACTTTAATTAATTAATTAAAGTAATTTTGGAAATTGCCGTCAGTGCCAATGTCATTGTTATGAAATATCAATCCCTTTAATGGCATCTTCAGTTTGGGAGAGCTAAAAGTCGCACATAGCCAAGTCTGGTGAGTAGGGGGCTGTTGCACCTATGGTATTCTATGCTTGGTAAGAAACTTCTGAATTGGATACATTGAGAGAGAGATCATTGTGAAGATGAAGTTTCCAAGTATTTCATCATCACAGGTGTAGTCTCTTGCAAAAAATTGCATCCTGGTAGTGCTGAAGGAACTTACAAATGAGCCATTTATTTTGAAATTGGGGCAAGTCCAATTTTTGTTATTGCGAGATATTTAAAGGTTTGCATTTCAATAAATTTAAAAATATTGGTAAGTATTAATAGATATATTTTTAATATTTTGTGGTACCAGATAATGTAAGTTTATAATCCAATAGTGTTTACAGTGCTGACTAAAAAAAGTAAGAGTTTCATTATAACTAAATGGACTTTCCTCACTTTCAAAATTAATAAATTATTGTAATCGTTCATTTAATTGGGCATTTTTTCAGTTGCATTAGCCTTTTTTTAATAATAAAAACAAAATACTTTTCAAATTTTTATAAATATTTATTCATTTGATAAAAAGTGAAAGAAAACAAAGAATATTCTAGTAGAAAATATAACATTAAAAGAAATTCAGTTTTATTAAGAATTTCAATGAAATTATACATTTTCAGTTTATACGTAGGTATAATTAAATGAATTTTATTCAGGATTTAACATTTTAAAATATTCATGATGAACGGGAGGTATATATGGTAATAAATCCATCATGTCCTTGTATTTTTCAGATGTAATAGATCTCCTTTTTTCATACAGAAAAGATAACTTTATATTTCCGAAATTACTTGGTCTTCCTCGTTGTGGTGACAAATCGACAATTTTAAATTCAGCATCTCGTTCTATCGAAGTTTTGTAGAACATCTTGTATGGTGCATTCCTTGTAAATCTGATCCAGCATATATTTAACCAATTCCCAGTTTCTTCATCGGTATTTTCATTTCTTTTTAAAACTGCTTTCCCCAGAGGTTGGGTTGAAAAAAAAATTTTATGTTTTATTTCATGTACTACGAAATTGTTGAAAACATAATAAATTTTTATTAGTTTATAGTAATCCTGGGGAATATACAAGGAACTGGTTTTCCGGATTGCCATTTTAACCACTCCAAAATCACGATCATTTGGTAAAAATGAATATCCTGAAAATAAAAATATGTGATCAATGATATTTATTTCATTGTCACGGACTGAACAATTTTTTCATCCACATTAAGGCCGACTTTATGTTTCTATTTTGGCCAGTGCACATGTCACTATAAGCTGTAATGTGTTTTTGGGTTGTCACAGTCTGTCACAGTGCTTCAAACAACAAGATGCTGCTACTTGTGCTCCTCGGGATGCTATAGTTTCATCCCAAGCATACATACTAACTTCATCATTATGAAAATTGGGGAAGCCTTGATTCAATACATACATATTCCGCTTACATTTCTTGGTGTTGGAAGTAAATATATTATTATCAAAACACAAAATTAAGATATACTTTTTGTTATTTATGAAATATTGTACAACCACCGACTTTCAATATCAAAGATAGATAGATAGAAACACCCTAGATTTCAGACATGATGTCAAACGGCCACATTGCTTCACCATACAGCAACCGGAGCTAAATTTTGCCGTAATATATGCGGTCAAAANAGGTGCAATTTACATGTCTGATAATTATTTAAATATTATGTAAATTGAAAATTAAATTTGTTTGTATTATATGAGGGCTGTTTCTTTTTCAACCTCCAATAGTTCATAAAACAAAGACAAATGTAAATAACAAAATGAATTTATTACTGTAAGTTAGGTACAAACATGGTTGTTTTTCAACATAATCACCGTGAAAACTGAGGCATTTGTCTATCTGTGGATGAGCTTTGAAATCCCTCTTCATAGAATGTTGCCACCAATGATTTGAGATGGGCCCTAACATTGTTTTGAAGATTGTCATTAGTCTCAAACCTCTGCCCTCCTAGCTACGTTTTCACTTCAGGAAAGAGGTGGAAATCACTCAGTGCTAAATCAGAGTTATATGCTGGGTATTTAAAAGTGGTGAAGACTTCTACCCAGCTTGGAACTTTTTAATACGTCTTCACCATCTTTAAACACCTAGCATATAACTCTGATTTAGCACTGAGTGATTTCCACCTCTTTCCTGAAGTGAAAACGTAGCTAGGAGGGCAGAGGTTTGACAATCTTCAAAACAATGTTAGGGCCCATCTCAAGTCATTGGTGGTAACATTCTATGAAGAGGGGATTTCAAAGCTCATCCACAGATAGACAAATGCCTCAGTTTTCACGGAGATTATGCTGAAAAGTAACAATGTTTGTACCTAACTTATGGTAATAAATTCATTTTATTTACATTTGTCTTTGTTTTATGGACCATTTGAGGTTGAAAAAGAAACAACCCTTATATAATTTTTGTCATCTACATGAGATGGTTGGACTGATGAGGGACTAAGTCTAAAATGCATTTCCAATGTCAATGAAAGCATATATTTTTTGGATCTGATCTCTGACTCAGTTTTCATCATTTGACCTACAAGATGTGATAAGTCTAAAAATTAGTCAAATTTAGGCCACATACATCATGAACATTAGTTACATACAAGAAGCAAAAATCTATTTACTGTTGCCTTGGCTCTGCAAAGCATTACAAAGGTTAAAAAATACAAGCTATTACAGATCAGAGAAAAACAAATAATGCATAATACCTTTTATGCCACATAGAAATGTATAGAAGAGGGGATTTACAACAGATGTAGTGCAAATGTCTGTGTACAAATGGTCATGGAAATGTAACCAAGCATGAACAAAGGCACTGGGTACATGCAAGACAAATAGTATGTTAAACTCTATGCCAACTATTATATAAAATTGCACACGCACAGTCAGACAATGACCATCTGATAGTGTGTGTATCTAGTATTATACATGCAAGACACCAATAATAAGCCCAATACAAAACAAACCTAATTATACAGAATTTACACAGTAAGGTTAATTTTTTCCAAAAAATAGTCTAAGTATAAATATAAGAATACAGACAAATGTATAATATTTACATTACCTAACAAAATATGAACTGTTATTTACATCACATAACAATTCAAAAATGTTAGAGGGATATAAATGTACATACATTAAGACATGCAATTACACATTTATTTTGATGCAAATCTTGCCCATTGGACATCATGGGTAAAAAGGACCAGAGAGAATTATGACAAGTGAGTCTACAGGAGAAAATACCAAGAGTAAGACAAAATCATTTAACTATGTGCTCTCCGGAAGTAACAGATAACCAGTTCTTTAAAAGTTAGGGAAGTATCACTGAGCTCACTTAGCTGACATGGCCCTTTTAGGGAAGGAGGAACTTAATCCATTATTACTTGTCTTACAGTGGAACAGGTAATGCTCAATGCTGTATTGTATGCCACATATATCATCTCTGGTGGTTGCTTTCTAAATCTGAAAAAATACTGTCAAAAATGGCCAGGTTCTGTTAAGAAGTGGGTTGTTCAATGCCAAGGTATGTTAAAATAGATCAAGACATTAGGCAAGAAGAAATGTGTAGCAGCACATCTCTCTTCTTTATTCCATTGCTGTTGAATGATACAGGATTTTGTCATCACCAAGTCTGCCCTGTATTACACCTTGCTAATCCACATCCATCAACACCATTTTTCTATAGAGTGCATGCCACTGGGGGAAAGAATTACAACTAACTAGACTAGATGTATGCTGCCTAGCAGGTGACATCATATACGTGAATATCCTGCTGCAGAAATGTCACATACGCTTTTGACTATTTATCACAAAAGGAACAGGTGTCTTGTGAACCACGTAATTCACGATATTCTGAAAGGCACCTTTTCATTTGATAACACCTTAAGCATATAAATAGTGCATTTATCACTTTTCTTTCTTTACATATTACATGAACTGAGAAATGTTTGTTTTAACAAAAAATGAAGTAATGAATAACTAACATTTATATAGCTTTTTCTTTTTATAAGAATTTTTTCAAATTTATTAATAATTTTATATATTAATCAAATTTTAAATATTAGTCAGGGAAAAATTTGTGTGGTGCTTCGTTTNTTTGGAAATGTTGAATCGGATTAGTCTAGAATCGATTAATTTTATGGAAGAAAATCTTTCAAACAGCCGTAGTCCGTAAACTTCACACGTGTCGGACTGTGATTAGCTGTGATTCCTACAAAATCGGATTCATAAAGAACGGAACGTATCTACCGTCTTATAGGGGGATCGACTGTATTAATTGAATTTTAAATATTAGTCAGGGAAAAATTTGTGTGGTGCTTCGTTTATTGATCTAACAGAAAGGGTGTGCAAGATTCAATCTCCAAGGCCATCACAACTTTCAGACTGTAAGTATAAATATCTACAAAAATAATTATATGAATTTTATTCTGTACTGTGTGCAATTTAAATACTTACTTTACAAATCAAGTACTAGGGATTTTATGAAATTTTTTAATGTTTTCTGATATTTTAATTTTCAAAATCATTTCTCATAAATTGTTTTTTAATTAATATAAATTTTGAACATAAATGTAGTTTTAATTAGAGTTTAATTTTTGACAGTCTCATTTTAAAAAAAAATTAACTACTACTAGTAATTTAATTGTTCATTGATCAGTTTTGTTTCGATAGATAATTTTTAATGCTTAATTACAATAAAAATACTAGAACAACTTATTATTTGTCAATACTATAGTCTCAGAAGAAGAAGAATACGAATATGAAAGAGAAGCTACTTCGGAACCCGAACCAAATCTATTATTAGACACTGATAGGGTAATTGAACTTATAATTAGCTTTTTATCTTAGATTATCATTCATTGAACATGTACATGTATAATTGTTTGTTATTTTCAATTTAGGAGGATGAGCTTTCTCCCACAAACTCTCAACAAATAGGCTCTCTATCAGATGTCGAATAGATCGTCTCGTAATTATTTAAAGTTAATTTTAGTGCCAATAAGTTAAGATTAAATCTTACAGATTACTAAAATAATTTCAGTTGTTTTAGTTTTGATTTCTCTGCAAAATTATAACTAAAAAGCCAATTTTCATATTATAAACATATTATGATGAAAAATTAAGTATTTTATAAATTATGTTAGTCAAATTTTGTTATGAAAATGAATTTCATTCTTTAAAATCATTTACTTGTAAATTGTTGAAAATGAATATTCTATTTTTTAATTATGTTTATTAATTCAACAAATGAAAGAATGAATAGTATAACTGTAGAATAACCCAAAGTTGTTTATAGATGTACATAATCTTTGTAATATTTTGTAAAGTTGTTAAATAATAAATTCAATTTTAATATTACTGGAATTAATTTAATTTCTAGAAGTTAGAGGAGAATGAGGTCTGATCAAAAATTATCCTACCTTCGGCAAGAGAAAAGTATGTTGTGTTTTGACTTTTTACCTTAATCCACTTCAAACTGCTCCTTTTTTTGCTGCACACACACATTCCAACACGCTTTCCACTTTAATTAATTAATTAAAGTAATTTTGGAAATTGCCGTCAGTGCCAATGTCATTGTTATGAAATATCAATCCCTTTAATGGCATCTTCAGTTTGGGAGAGCTAAAAGTCGCACATAGCCAAGTCTGGTGAGTAGGGGGCTGTTGCACCTATGGTATTCTATGCTTGGTAAGAAACTTCTGAATTGGATACATTGAGAGAGAGATCATTGTGAAGATGAAGTTTCCAAGTATTTCATCATCACAGGTGTAGTCTCTTGCAAAAAATTGCATCCTGGTAGTGCTGAAGGAACTTACAAATGAGCCATTTATTTTGAAATTGGGGCAAGTCCAATTTTTGTTATTGCGAGATATTTAAAGGTTTGCATTTCAATAAATTTAAAAATATTGGTAAGTATTAATAGATATATTTTTAATATTTTGTGGTACCAGATAATGTAAGTTTATAATCCAATAGTGTTTACAGTGCTGACTAAAAAAAGTAAGAGTTTCATTATAACTAAATGGACTTGCCTCACTTTCAAAATTAATGAATTATTGTAATCGTTCATTTAATTGGGAATTTTTTCAGTTGCATCAGCCTTTTTTTAATAATAAAAACAAAATACTATTCAAATTTTTATAAATATTTATTCATTTGATAAAAAGTGAAACAAAACAAAGAATATTCTAGTAGAAAATATAACATAACAAAAAAAAATTCAGTTTTATTAAGAATTTCAATGAAATTATACATTTTCAGTTTATACGTAGGTATAATTAAATGAATTTTATTCAGGATTTAACATTTTAAAATATTCATGATGAACGGGAGGTATATATGGTAATAAATCCATCATGTCCTTGTATTTTTCAGATGTAATAGATCTCCTTTTTTCATACAGAAAAGATAACTTTATATTTCCGAAATTACTTGGTCTTCCTCGTTGTGGTGACAAATCGACAATTTTAAATTCAGCATCTCGTTCTATCGAAGTTTTGTAGAACATCTTGTATGGTGCATTCCTTGTAAATCTGATCCAGCATATATTTAACCAATTCCCAGTTTCTTCATCGGTATTTTCATTTCTTTTTAAAACTGCTTTCCCCAGAGGTTGGGTTGAAAAAAAAATTTTATGTTTTATTTCATGTACTACGAAATTGTTGAAAACATAATAAATTTTTATTAGTTTATAGTAATCCTGGGGAATATACAAGGAACTGGTTTTCCGGATTGCCATTTTAACCACTCCAAAATCACGATCATTTGGTAAAAATGAATATCCTGAAAATAAAAATATGTGATCAATGATATTTATTTCATTGTCACGGACTGAACAATTTTTTCATCCACATTAAGGCCGACTTTATGTTTCTATTTTGGCCAGTGCACATGTCACTATAAGCTGTAATGTGTTTTTGGGTTGTCACAGTCTGTCACAGTGCTTCAAACAACAAGATGCTGCTACTTGTGCTCCTCGGGATGCTATAGTTTCATCCCAAGCATACATACTAACTTCATCATTATGAAAATTGGGGAAGCCTTGATTCAATACATACATATTCCGCTTACATTTCTTGGTGTTGGAAGTAAATATATTATTATCAAAACACAAAATTAAGATATACTTTTTGTTATTTATGAAATATTGTACAACCACCGACTTTCAATATCAAAGATAGATAGATAGAAACACCCTAGATTTCAGACATGATGTCAAACGGCCACATTGCTTCACCATACAGCAACCGGAGCTAAATTTTGCCGTAATATATGAGGTCAAAAATAATTTCAATCTAAGATGGACTTGCACCACTTTCAAAATAAACATATTTTCAATACTCTTAAGAGCTAAAACTTCCATCTCCCAAATAGTAGAATCTGAATTTGTTTTTACTATAAACTGTTTACGCATAAAAGTATCATAACACATTTTATCTATAACTACCATTATATCCATTTTTTTTAAAAATGGACTTGCCCCACTTTCAAAATAAACGGCTCAAATAGTACTCTGAGATCCAGACCTCTCAGTCAAAAACCAACAATATACCAACGGGGCCGGTCCAAGAAATAGCGGGGCCCGGTGCAAGGTTGCTGTGCTGGGCCTTTTAATTAAAATAAATTGTGTTTATCATTAAATTATTATTTTGTTGTTCAAAACTACACCATCCGTTAAATAGATTAGCGAAAGTTAGTAAACTTAATGAATAATGAAATGAGCAGTTTTTAAATTTCATAAGAGTTACATCATTCAGGATCATGGGGCTTTGTGCGATCACACCGCCCACCAGCTGGTCCTGACCACAAAACTAATGTCAATAAACAGCTGATATATCCTTTACGTGAGGTTGGGATGCAAATAAATTGTCCGATGTAAAATTTAGTTGACACATTTTCACTCATAGATTGTGTGAGAGGGGGGGGAGTGACATTGATAGAAAATTTTGTGGTTACTTTAACAGTGTCAAAATTGAAAAAGCAAATGCTTTCTTGGAGAGATTGTGACTGAGGTCCTTGAGGACACGGCTATCTCTCCAAGAGGAAATAAAAAACCATTTTCTCTAATTTACGGGCAATCATTCAAAGAAACGTAACTCAACTCTTCAGGGCAAGAGGGGTAGTCATTGTTTCCATGACCCGAATTGTGCCCTTAGCAACAGGTCGGGGACCAATCAGGATGGGGGAAGTGATAGAACAAAACCAATATTGGAATTCTGTGACAAATTGGATAAAAACCTATGTTCTCGAGGACACGAGGTTGTCTTTGTCTGGTGGTTCTTATCATCCTCTTGGCCCACTTCATGGTTCCCATCCTTTGGTGCTTCCTGCATCCCTACTGGTTAATTACAAAATGAGCAATCACAAACAAGTCCTTTTTCTACCAAAGGGGACCAATCAACCAACATCGATCTTGTCCAGAGTATGAAGACCACCGTCGAGGGATACCAACATCATCTTTCTCTCCTTACAAAAACCACCTTCGAGAGATATCTATACACATTCTCCCCAAGAGAAGAAACCGATCAACATAATGTAAGAACCTATCTGTTATCCTAATAAATATGAATTAGCTTGTCAGTCAATACTTGTGTAGGTTGGTCTGCTACCACTATCCCCATACAGTTCCATCCTCTTGCATCATCCTGACAGAGAATGACAAACAACCCTATCTTTCATTGTAAGCTATGGAGTCTATACTGTATGAAGGCGTCAGTAGATTCCAACACTGTGGAGAGGCTTCACAATTGTAAATACTAATATATAAAATTTTTGTTAAGCCCAACCTCACTCGAGACATGTTTCGACGTGGCGCATGCACAACCTCCTCTATCTCCCAACTCTAACGACCTTTAACCACCAAAATTTAACAGCATTTACCGTGCCAAATTTCTTTTCTTAATTTTTACCCATTCCCGAGACAGGAAACAAAATAGATGCAAACATCCCCGGACACAAGGAATTGGTGTTTTTACTTTTTTTGAGTTCAGGAAGCCTCGAAAACGTAATTTAAAAACCCGGGAGGCTCAAATATGACACGATTACACTACATTGCATTAATTAATAACTGGGAAGTAAAAATTTGAAACGATTACAATAATTTTCCGTGTTATGTTAACACAGACGAGAAAGTAAAAGGGAAATTCTCAGAGTTGGATCTACAGTAATCTATATCCCCATTTTAAAGTAAGGAAAAACTATCATCATCGAATTACCCAGTTCGGGTTCGAAACCGCAACCGCGAGGTCGGTAGACCGAAGCGATCGTTCCGACTCAACATAACACGGACTTGTTTTCTAGGTTTACTGTATTGTATGTTTATTTATTCGATAGAGTATTTTGGTATATTTGAACTTAATTTAAACTTGCCACATACCACAATGGCAGGGTTACTAGATGAAATTAGGTGTTTCCTAGATTTCCTTACTGTATACGATAGTGTAATATTGGGTTAGACTGATGCAAAAGATCTTAACTTTAAGAAACGCGTACTCATTCATCGATGTTAACAAATTGAATTACTTTAATTCGCCGTTTTACACGTTATGGCGTAAAACAGATTAAGAATGGTGTCGTTAGCGCGAACACACAGGGTTACGACAACCGGATGCAGGGAAACTTTCGCTGACCGGTCGCCGCGCCCGTAGGGAACATGTCCAGAAAAACGTCGTGACATTACGTGGCGTTTAGGGAATTTTAAAAGTAAACATTAAAAGTCGGTACGGAAACATAATAACTACATATTTCGTTGATTTTCATAAGTACAAAGCATTATAACTGAAACAACAATAAAAGTTTACTGACAATTTAGTTTTCCCCATGTTGGTTCAATTTAGGCAATTCACTTCCGATGTTATTACTACAGAACAGCCAACATGTTAATGTTGGGCTGTTCTTTAGTAATAACATCGGAAGTGGAGTAAAAGGTCTCCAGCTATAACTAAGTCTTGCGTAGATTGTTTTGTAACTATTGTTCATCCTAGTGTATTTACAGTAAAACTAGTATGCAAGCATCAATTCATATGCTGGGCCCATCAGTGCCCAAGCGGTCGTCGTACCCTGAATACTGGGAGTTCGGTCCTGGGTTCGCGCCGTGTGGAGTTCTCCGGGTTTTCTCCATGTCTGTAACGCCTAAATAGGGGCGAGTTTCCCTTAAAAAGACCTCCCGGAAAGCATGATCGCCCGAAGTGTTGCGTTGCCATAACTTAACAAGTTAACAAACATTTCATATGCCTCTGTGTCCACCCGGTCACGAGATAAAATCGTGACCGAGAAAAGAGGGCGCACATTCCACGATGTTTACCCTTTTATGATCTAACAAGTTCCTTCTTAGTTCTGGCTCAACCTCCACTACCCAAGACTCAAGATCTGCATCTCTGTTTCATACGAAACCTCACGTCCGCCAATTTTTGAAATTCCTCTTCTGTATAAGCAGCCTGGAGTCTAGGATTTTGATTCAACAGATTGCTAAGAACATCCTCAATATATAAGTCCTTTGGGACCGACGCTATTTTTATAAGAGCCCTCCTCTTATCTGCTAATTTGGCATCCAGTTCAGGCACTTCGGAAATTGCTTCCTCAAGCTTTTCTGCATGTCCCCTTTCAAGGAGGTCGACTGCCACTCCATTACCCTTAATTTTCCTTAAACGCTTTACCCCTATTCCCAATTCTTGGCCATAACTTAACAAACAATTGATATGCCTCTTGTGTCCTTATTATGCAATTTAGTATGTAAAATGTCTACTAGAACTTATTATACCGGTGAGCTGGTTCTGCAAATTTAAAAGAAAACTAATCAGAAAAAACAGTCTCTAGTTTTCAAAATTTAATTCAAAACCAGCAGAAAGACTAGTCTTGAGAGTGCATATCTTATTGTTTTGGCATAAATGTATGACAAAAGACCAGTTTGAATAGATTTCATATTGGGAACAAATTCATGCCAAAATAATAATATTTGCACTCTCAAGACTAGTCTTTCTGCTGGTTTTGAATTAAATCTTGAAAACTACAGACTGTTTTTTCTGATTAGTTTTCTTAAATTGCAGAACCAGCTTACCGGTATAATAAGTCCTAGTAGACATTTTACATACTAAATAGTATGCAAGCATCATTACAGCGTTGATACGCCATCCATCCTTATGACGGGCCGATTTCCTTCGCCGTCCACCCCTGCACTGTGTTTAACAACAATAAAAAAGAAGGTAAAAGATTTTTACTTTCTTTTTATTGTTATGTTACTTCAATGAAACAAGTTTAAAATTGTGAAATCTCTTGTCGGCCAGTGATAAACTGTTGTAAATGAGAGTCGCTGTTCAGTCTGTCGGACTGGTGGTAGTGTCCGCTTCTTCCCCTCATTTGGATTATCGCATCGACGGAATTCTGGTTCAATCGTGAGTTTAATTATTTATTCTTATAACTGGGAATTTCCAGGTCCATTTCGACGTTTATTTTGTCAAAATCGGTTGTCTTTCTACCGGGTAACGGTAATCTTTTGTCCGCGACCACGTGGCACTACGATGTCTGTTTCGGGTCAAGTTTTCTCGAATACTGTTTAATTTAATAATAATTGTTAATATAATTTCGCTAGCGGCTATGATAGTAAATGTTCGTCTAGCTTTTCATTAAAATCGGTCTATTTGTAGAGTGATACGGCGACTTTTATTAGTTTTCTGTTGCGGGCTTCTGTCGGGCCACCACCTTTGTGTTGTGTATCGTGAGTCGGGTGACACGTAAGGCACCGTTACTACCGCCTGTTGCTTAATTTTGGTATTATTATATGCAATATTTATGGAGTTATGGCCATCTCATTTCAACAAGACGAACAATAGCCTTTGTTTACGGTGACCTATTCAACCCTAACCTGTATTCATTCATTCATTCATTCATTCATTTGTTTTATTGGTACAAAAATAATTGTACATTCCCTGGTCCCGCTACACGCATTACCAGGGATAGAGTATATATACAATATTAAGTGAATATTAAATTAAGAAGTAATTCAGAAATAAATGCAGATGATGAAATAAGTAAGATAAAATAAATTAACAAATAAACAATAAACAATAATAAATAAAATAAATAAAATAAAACAAATAAACATAACAAAGTTTACGTAATATAAGTTTGAAACAAAAGTNCATAAAATTCTAGATATAATGTGCGTTTCAAATTTATACGGACACGAAAAAAATTAAAGTGAAACCCAAATTTGCTGCATTAAATGAAAAATGTTTTATTAAAAATAACATGGAATTACATGTTTCCACACTGCAAAATAAGAATTTTAATCAAACATTAACATTTTTCACTGAAAATAACATTTTTGAAAATTCTGTACAAAAAACTGTTACATATTTATCTGGACAGGTGTTAAATTGCAAAGTTTTCTTACAATTTAATGGCCAATGTAATTGCCATTTAACTTAATTACATTAAATACTCGATTAGGCATTGTTTCAATTAGATTTCAGAAAAGAAATCTAATTGAAACAAGAAGAAATTCAATCTTAAGTTTATCCCAAGCATCTGAAATTGCTGCCTTCAAATCACGAATTGTGGAAAACTGCTTTCCATTGATATAAACTGTACGAACCATCATCCGCCAAAAATTTTCCATCGCATTCAGGTCAGGGTTGCTAGCAGGCCATGCCATCAGATTAATATTTTTACGTTTAAATCACATATTTGTTGATTTAGACGCATGCACAGGGGCGATGTCTTGTTGAAGGATCCAATTTGGTCCACAAATATTTGGTACAGCGTTTAAAAAATGATCTTCAAGCATGTCTTGATACTTCTCTGAAATCATTCTTTGAGTTATAAATGCTAAATCTGTGGTTCCATTGAATCCAAAAGCAGTGGCGTAGCGTGGGTGTCAGCCGCCCGGGGCGGAGGAAAATTTCGCCTCCCCTTATTTAGGTATCTCAATTTAAAAGACTAAAATTGAGTTTCGTCACAGAATAAGTAATGAAAATTTCCGTGCTAGTGTTGCCACCTTTTTAAAATCGCTGACCCGGACGGCAGGTGAGGTTTGTTTGAACAGAAGTTACGAATACATGCGTATATCATTTTGCAATGCGAAGAATAATTTGCAGTGCATGCCGGTTCTACATCAGTTATAGTTAGCGACTAGGGAAACTTGGATAGGAGTAACGCAAGTGATCTAGCTCTATTGGATATTGGAGGTGTATTTGATTACGAATGAATCGTACAAGCAAAAAAAAAGGTCGACAGGTTGCGCACGACATCCCCGGATGGCGAGTCGGATGGTAACACTATTCGGTGCTCATTTCAATCGGTCCGAATCGTAGGTGGACGAAAATATGAAATAAAGTGGTTCAAATTCTTACAAGATATTATTATTATTTATTGTGAATATTTGCCGCCCCCTAAAAGTGCCGCCCGGGGCGGACCGCCCCTACCGCCCCCTTACGCTACGCTACTGTCCAAAAGCACACCACATTGAGATATTATAAAGTATTACAATGAGATATGTAAGTTAATTTGCATATTTTAATGCTTGAAACAAAACAATATCCTATTTAAATCATGAAATGAGTGCCTGTCCTGATAAATATGTAACAGTTTTTTTCTACAAAATTTTCAAAAATAATATTTTCAGTGACAAAATGTTAATGTTTGATTAAAATTCTTATTTTGCAGTGTGGAAACATGTAAATCCATGTTATTTTTAATGAAACATTTTTCACTTAATGCAGCAAATTTGGGTTTCACATTAATTTTTTCGTGTCCGTATAAATTTGAAACACACATTATTTAGAAATAATTTATAGATTAATTTGGATCGGAAATCTCAATGTATTTTTTTTCCTGTAAAATTTTTATCATTACAAAGAAATAATTGAAGTCGTTTTTTGTCTTTTAAAGCTGAAAAATTGGCAGAATTTGACAGAACAACTGACAAATTTTACATTGTTATTGTTCATTATTGATTTTTCTTCTTTGCGAAATTTATAAACTAAATTTTAAAATTTAAATTCTTAATTATTAAATTGAACCAAAAAAAGTAAGTGAAACGTTCAATTTTTTTGTGAGACATTACTTATATTAGGCAACACCTATTATTCGAAATTTTAATATTTATCGAAATATATATATATATTATTACTTTTATGTTTTTGTGACCAAAGGGTCGGCACCTCTTTGGTGCCCTGTCAGGATGACACCACCGCGTCTCGACGGACACGGAAGCCGCGTTATTTAGGTCACGCGAGCGGTCGCGTAACGGAGCGATCAGAGTCGAGATAGAAGGAGAGACAACGCACCGGAAGTGATTTACTCAGACGCTTTTTAACGTAACAACTGTTTAATGGTTAACGATAGGATATACATTAGGGCTGCTGTTAGATACATTACTCGCTTTAGTATATAATAGTATTTAGATATTAAGATATTAAGATATTACGTTTCTTCCCGTTTTGAGAGAGAGAGTTTACAGAAGTTCGCGTGTCGATATTTACCTTGTATGGAATCCCAAAAGAAGACAGTTCCGGACTCAGAATACAGAAGACACAGTTCTTAGGCGTAGAAATATCCAAAGGCGAAGAAATATCCAAGGGCAAAGAAATATCCAAAGGCGAAGAANGTGTGAATAAAATATAACTTAAAATTTTGCACCCCATAATTGAGAAGTGCTTAGTTTCCCTATATGATAGATAGCGAAGGATGTCTAAATGAATGTATATGTAAAAAAATTTTTTTAAACTGATTAAATTTTTTTAAAAAATTTAAAAATAAAGAGTAAAAACAATAAACATAAAAAATGAATTGGCGTAAAGCTTATACAGTGTATATATTTATAAAAAAAATAATTGAATATTCAAAATTATTTTAAATAATTTGAATTAAAATAATTGAAACTAATTTGAAGGTAAACGCATTTATTTACAACACTACGTTATAAATTGAATACTACAACACAATATTCGTATTTAATGTATTAAACATATCATAGCGTTATTTATACTTTATATCAATAGAAGAGAAATTGTATGTAACGTGATTTCTAGAATATTATTATAATTTTTATTTTCACACAGTCTATAGATAGCTTACAAAACCTTTATTTTATAATTAGTAATACATATCGATACTGGAAACATAAATCTATATCATAATAGTGGGGAATTAACTAGTCACTGCGACATTTCATCGACAGGTCTACATCGGCAAATCCACACGAGACTATCTCGAATGAAGTCTCAAATTTCTCTTCTTAAATTAGTAATCCGTTAGGTATATTAAAGTAAGCTATTAAAATAAATATTATAATGATAACGTGACATTAATTTGTGGTTTTATCAGTGTGATAATTAATATTAAATATGGTGTAGTTTCCTGTCAGCATTTCCTGATATATCACACAGTAAAATTTGTTACTGAACTTACTTAAAACAAATTAAAAATTATGTAAATATTCAAGTGTAAATTACATAAGTATGCGCGAATACCTCATTTTTTCCTCTTCCAAATATTATTATCTTACAGTCAATAAATTTTAAATTACAATTGCCATTGAATTTCTTTTTTCAACGAAATACGATATATTATTCAAGTATTTGTTCTTGAATATACCACTGCAAGTGAAAGAATAAATTTGTCAACATCTAAATAAGCAAAACAGGTGGACATATAAATTATTATTGATGTTACTTTTTGATATAGAAAGATGTTAGTTATTGGTTTTGATGCCATCTCCTCATTTATGAGTTTCTTTAAATTCGATATTTCGAATTCATTGTCTTATGTGTAAGGAAAAAATTTCTTTATTTCGAAATAAAATAGCAAGTTTTATTTCAGCAGTTACTTTATTTTACTGTGTACAGAACTTTTATCTTTAATTTTAAAAATTTTTATGTTGTATTATACGTTCAATATTTATTTTTTAAATTTTCAACCTTGTATTTATAATTTTTATTGAAAAATATAAATTACGCAATTTTTTTTTCAATAAGCTATTCCTTTTGAAATTTAATAGTACATAATTAAATCTCAACTGATATTTTGTATTTATATCGACATTACTTGTCTTTAAATGTCATTGTTAAAGAAAAATAATTGTAAATGGGCATTCGTGGTATCAATGTTTACATAAACGTCATTTGATAGGATAAAACGACGAAAAAAATTAGTAATAAAAAACTAAGGTTAGTTTATATGAAAAACACCTGCCAATGAAAGAATAAAAAATGGAGATTCCATAGTATGTATAATCAGTTTAATAAAAGCTCAGAAGTTTTAGTATTCAGATATATATCGATATTTTTAGTATCCGGTGTCGCGATTTATTCGGCGGCAGATATATCGGGCTCTCTTTATCTCTCGAGAAGCGAGATATAACGATGGGCTACTGAAATAATATAAATATATGTATTAAATTATAGTTATATAATTTCAGCTTTTCGATTAAAAATTTACTATCTGAGCAGCTAGTTGAACACAACAAGTAAAAACAAAATACTTATTTGTAGCATTTTACCAGATAAACAGGCTGTTTGTAAAGTGTTTCAAGTTTTTCTCTGCTTTCAATGATTTTATAAACATCAGTATATTTTACTATCTTTATCAGGAAGTAATGTCCGTGGTAAATTATTTACTAGGCATGTTGTGTCAAAATAAGCCTAACGTTAATCGTTTAAAAATGGCCTATATTAAAATGTTACTCGTGCCTTAACCCTGATATTTCAAATCATTGTTAATTTAAAAACATGAAATATAATTTTATCCACATAATCACTTATTAGAAGTACTTAGATGTTATTTTCTATTGTATATTTATCTAACAAAATATAATTTCTTACAGAAATTGGCAGAAAAAACTCGAAAAAGCGGCTAATATCTAATTTTTTTATCGACGAAAATCAATCAATCAATCAACATTTATTTGCTACGGCATTCGCCTTTACAAAGGGGGTTACAAAATCGTGCAACATTAACAGATACAAACATAATTATACATAATTTCAAATACAAACATAATTATACATAATTTCAAAAATATTAAAACTTAATTAATAATGTGATGTTAACATGTTTAATAAATAACAGAAAAATTTATAAACTTTAAATAACATGTCAGAGCTTAAATTATCATCGTATAAACAAAACATATCAAAATTAGTCGTTAATAATGTATCCCTTAAATGTTCAGTAATTTCACAAGATACAAATAAATGGTTCTTAATATTTTCACAGAGTCGATTACATAAAGGGCAGTTAGAATGGGCGGAAATATTCATTCTACGCCTATTTAATATAATAGTATAGTCATTAAGTCGCAATTGAATTATCAAGGATTTAATATTATAACTTAAATTTGATAATAAATAATATCGAGGTGTCCATGGAGCTATTAAGGAAGTCTCAAAAAACCTACTCTTTTGTTCAATATATTGAATGTCTTGAGCCCAGTATTTATCTTTTAATGACTGAAATATTTCAGCCATAAAAAGGTTTTTATTTGAGACCTGAATATAATAGTCAGTAGAATAACCTAATTCAGACAATAAATTTTCAACTGAGGAGGACCAAGTTACAAACGAAGAATTTCCGACTGTTAATTTCAATTTGTTATAAATCAACTTTCTAGGGTCGCAATCTGGTAACTCCAAAATTTTACTCCAGTATCTAAAAATACTCATTGTTAAACGTATAGCCATTGGTGGACGACCCAATTCAAATCTTAAGACAGGTCCAGGCACCGAACGATTAATATGAAATATCGATCTAATAAATCTCAATTGCGTCTTCTCCAATTTATCAACAAAAGATGGTCCCCAAATAGGGAACATATACCCCAAACTTGAACGTATCAAGGAGTCAAACAATCGATAATACGACTTAATAGAAGACTGCTTCATTCTGACCATAAGTTTTATTAAATTAGAAAGCTGTAGTTTATATTTCAAAAACAATTTATCTAAGTGAAAAGAAAAAGAACCCTGTGGAGTAAAATAAATACCCAGATACTTATAGGACGAAACTATTTCCAATTCAGAGTTAAATAAATAAAATTTATCAGCTTTCCCCAGTCTACCCCCTCTCCGAAAAACCATCACTTTAGATTTAGTCTCATTAATAAGTAATTTATTAGACTTACAGTAATCTTGTAAAAGGTCAAGTTTTTTCTGAAGACCAATAGGTGAATACGAAAATATTACAATATCGTCAGCAAACAAAAGACAGTTCAATTCTACCTCTGGTGATATGGATATACCCATTGTATTATGATTACAAAAAAATTCCGAGAGATCATTAACGAATAAATTAAACAAAATAGGACTAAGAGGTTCACCTTGTGGAAGCCCTTTATTAGCAGTTACCGCCTCCGAAAGACAATGATTAACTTCTATTTGATAAATGGTGTTCAAAAACAATAGTCTTATAAGATTAATAAAAGATAATGACATGCCTATTCGAGAAAGCTTCGACCATAAAATATCATGATCTATTGCATCAAACGCCTTTGACAAATCAATAAATCCAACGTATAATTTCCTCCGCTTCTTAGTCAAATTTAATTGCAAAATTCCAAGAAATATAAACAAATTATAATCAACACCTCTATTCGCTACAAAAGCACCTTGACCAATAGAAATAGTGTGATACCGCTCAAGCCAAAGACGTAAACGATTAGCCAATAACGTAGAAAAAATTTTTCTAATTACACTAATTAGCGATATCGGACGATAATTCATAGGATCAAACCGATTACCCTTCTTATATATCATTTTTAAACAAATATTTTTCCAAGTAATGGGAAAAGAATAATTAGTTTTAAAATTATTAAACATAGATAACAAATCGTTTAGAATATTAGTCGGGAGGAATTTAACCATCTCAGCCTTAACAGCATCTAGTCCAGGGGCTTTATTATTTTTTAAAGATCGTACCACAAATTGTAATTCATCAAATGTAAAATTTCCATCGAGCAATGGATCCATATTAACATTAGTACAAATAGACAGTACAACTAAAGATGGTCCAGAAAAAAATTTTCTCAAGTAATCCGACCAATCACGAATAGAGATGTTATTATACACAGCTTTACCATGTCTAAATTTATTAACAATTTTCCAAAATTCTGCAGAGTTTTTAATATGTGATAATTGGAAGTTAATCTTATTCCAAAATAGTTTCTTTTTGGCTTTACATATAGATTTAAAAGTTTTTTCCAAGTTAGAATAAATAATAAAGTGTTGTTCAGTTCTTGATCGCCTAAATGCTCGTAAAGCACGATTCTTCTCTCTCTTCAATCGTAGGCAATCAATGTCAAACCAAGACTTAACAAATTTTCTTGAACAATGATGTTTAACATACATATTACTTTGAGTTACAGACTCAAGAATCACGTCAACAAAGGACGAATAAAAAGAAAAGGAATCCAGAAAAAATCCACCCTTAATATCTGCATATCGCTTAGTGACATTATACAAATACTTATCCAAACATGAAGATCTCCACACGTAACAACGTATCTCAGCAGGCAATTCTTTACTAAGAAAAAGAGAGTCAAACCTGAGCTCAACAGAAATAGGGAGATGGTCAGAATCAAATTTATTTAAAACTCTAAAGTCCACTAAGTTATCAACTAGTTCAGGATTAATAGCTATCAAGTCGATAACTGATGCACCCAAAGAGGAAATAAATGTAAAATTAGCAGGAGAATCAGTAACAAAACGACCATTCAATAGAATCATTCCATAAGATTTGACCAAGTTCAAAAATCTTTTTCCTCTACAGTTAAAAATTTTATCGTTAGATTTTCTAATATTATGAAAATTTCTATTAGAACCTATATACAATGTATCTATTTCGGAAGCAATTCTAGCGTTAGAATCACCAAGAATCAGAATGTCATCATCATCTTTAAAATCCAGAATCAATCTATCAAGATACTCGATCAATGAATCATATTTATGAATAGACATATAAACCAGAACAATTAAAAGCCCAGGACGATTTTTAAACATAGGTTTATCAAATATGAGTTTAGCCACAATAAAGTTATCAGAAAGATGACAAATTTCCAACTTACCAAGTTTCCGAGAAACCATTAGAAACAAGCCTCCAGACGGTCTTCCAGGTCCCTCTAGTTTATGAGCTAACATTTCAGTAAAATAGAATTGAGAGTCCAATGATGAAAGAAAAGATTTCACCGAAAATGTCATCCATGATTCAGTTATACCAACAATATGATATGATAATACAAAATCAACAAAACTCTTATCAGAAAAGTTATCAAACAATGAACCTTGACTATTCCATGATAATACCTTTAGCGTATAAAAAACCTCTGAATGAGGAGTAACAGTTGAAATTTTTAATTCTCGTCCATTCGTCGATCCAACGTCTTCCCTGGTAATAAAAAAGGTTCAATTTTCATTAGCTTATTGCTTATTAAATCAAACGTAAAGTTTTCTCCGTTTACTGTTAGACAATCAGCTCTCATATACGCATCTTTTCCAGTCTTCTTAGCCTCTTGATAGAAAGGAAAAAGACCTTTCCTCCTAAGTCTCGATCTCCAATATAAATCATCGAAAAACTTTACCCTAGAGCATCCTTCTCTCTTCTGAATATTATGAACATTCCGGTAAATTAGTTTTTTATCGGAGACAATGTCAAGTTTAGCCACCACCAATTTATTTTTTGAGATTATTTTAAGATCTTTTATCAAAATTGAGTCACCACTAGGTCTTTTAATAGATGACAAAATGTCAGAAGCCAAGGACAAGATTTCAGACGAGTTTCCCTCTAAACCAGCAATAACAATATTATTTCTCTGACGTTCATTTATCGATGAATCTAAAAGATATAAGAAATAGGAGGTCGAAGCAGTAAATGAGGTATTTAAATTAGAAATTTCCTCCACCTTCTTCTCTACATTGAGAAGACGTTGTTCAAAATCTTTATGCAAATTTGCCAGCCATTCGAATTTAGTAGATAAATCTTCAAGTTTAGTCAAAATGGTATCAAATTTTTCCTCTAAAAAGGAAAATAAATTTTGGGGTACATTTGAAGAAGAACCCGAAGGAGGAAAAAACTTTTCCAATCGCTGAGATTTCAAAGTCGGTTCACTAGGAGATCTTTGACGTTTTCCAACAACTGATATGGACGACTTTGAAATAGGGGAGGAAGGTGGAGTACGAGACATCGGTCCAGGATTAGATTCAATACCTCCAATTACCAATAAAGCACGTAATAATAAATATATATCAAATTCTTTGATGAAACCAAGATAAAGAATCAAACACTTTGTAAAAGCAAACATATCCAAAGCACTATAATTCAACAAAAACAGCTCTCTCAAAAACTCACCAACACTGACGAACGTCAGAAGCGCCCCCCATAACGACGAAAATAGAAAAGGATAAAAATAAAATCGTCCAATTAATTTTTGAAAATTTTCAGCACCATATTCTTTAAATGAACTTTATTTATTTTTTATTTTTTTGAAAATGCAATGATGAAATTTTGGCCGAGAGGAGTAGTCGTGCTCCGATGTACTTGAAAAGACCAGTGTATATGCTACTTTTTCCGGTTATTTCATGAAGTTGTGGTAAGTCTCTGGCCAAAATTCGATCTGATGATGCAAAGACTGTCTTGTAGAAGGCACATCTTTTGCTTCCGATGTGATAATGTTGTGCACATGCTAACAAAGAATTGGCATGTTGTGTCGATAATATTCTGTATGTCTGCTGCTTTCAGATCAAAGGTTAAATCGTAGGGCACGTATAATATGTGTTGTGGGGTACAGTACGTGTGATAACATATTTCTCGAATATGCATAGAGTAGTTATGCTGAGGTTAATAAAAGATTGTTTGCGACGACACGTTTTCCTTTAAAGGAACATACTAAATTAGCAACAGAACATACTTTAATGCGATTATATTCCAATTATCGGTACTTTACTTTCAAGTATTCATAATTGTTATTCCTTAGTCTGTCTCATGGCTACTTCTGATGGCATGAATATACTTTGTGAAGTTGAACTACATGTAAATGCCGAATCCAGATTTGATATAAAAATCGTTCTGAGACACTTTGAATACGTTGCTGAAAGAAGAAGGAGGTAATAGCGGGATTATCATCAAAGACAAATATGGCGCTTTTATGGAGGATGTTAAACAGGCAAAAGCAAGGCCGAAAAAGAGAGTATCGACTAAGAAAATATGATGTTATTGAAGTTAACGGCAAAAAAAAATCTTATTATGCCACCAACCGGACACAATAGTGGTATTTTGTACTATGTGCATACAGAAGAATTATTTGACATATTGCACTATACTCACTTGAAAATTGAACTCGGAGGACAGACAGGGGTGGCAAAGAATCTACAAACTAAGTGCAAAGATGTCACCATAGAAGTATTACGTTGTATCTCCGCTTATGCAAGCTATCTCATACCAAACTGTTAAATCCCAACAAAGGTCCAATTTCTAAATCTTTGATATTTAAAAAAATTTAACTCGAATTACCAGGTAGATCTTATAGACATGCAAAGTAACCCTGATGGCAAGTACAACTTTATACTCAATCGGATCCATTTAACCAAGTTTATATTATTGTAACCTCTGAAAAGTTAGAGCATGAGAAGTTGCTTACCAGCTACTGATATCTTCACCACTACAGGTGTACCAAGTGTTCTTTAATCAGATAATGGGTCATTAAATTGTGACAAATGTACAATTTTTAAACGTAAATTTAATCAATTACAGCTGGTTAAATTTTATAAATACAAGTATATAAAATTTTTAAATATGTCTTTCTAATTTTCACAAAAAATTAAGTGTGGGAGAATAACATTTAAATTTTGTTTCATACCAATAATATATAGATAAATTTTTATCAAATAATTATTTGAATACATTAAATTCAATGTACACTTGTCGCAATTTTTTTACATTTAAGGTAAGTGTAACTGTAAATAGTTTATTGATAATTTAACGTTGATTTTATTAAAAAATACAAGACATTCGCAATATTCTGATCTTTATGGAAAATTAGCTAAACTGATTAGAGTTCCTTTCGTGTTCATTTCGAGAAATTTTGTCAGAAGAAAGTTCTTTACAGTAGTGACATTCGAATTTTTTTTCCATTACCATTTCTGAGAAGAGTTCAACTTGTGAGGATCTTTCCAATTGTCAAATTTCTAAATCGATGTTAAAGCGTTCAAGAAATTTTTCGGCTTCTCTTGATGTAAAAATAATTTCGCCCGAAGAAACTTCGTAGGCCTACACACTAAATTGATTCTGTTGCTTCAGCAATTGTCGAAGCTCTTTGATACGATTCAGCCTGCACTTGTTCAGCATATTGTATTCTTTCTTAAAAGTAAACAAATAATATGATTGTATTTAAGTAATTATAATATAAATTAAAATAATTAATTTTTATGATATTTGAGATTAAAATTTCTACAATATTTAAAATTTTCACGATTTTCCTGTACAGCTTAAAAAGTATTTACATCATTGAGAAATAATATTTTGTTATTATAATATTCGTGCGACGTTTAGTTGGAAGAAACGACATTATGCTTAATTAAATACTTGGCCGATTGATAGAAGTAACGAGATTCTTCGGATATTTATGAAATACATAAAATTTAGATATCTTCTATGCGAAGTTCGTGATTTTGAAATATAAAAAAAAGGTTAATAGTATAATTTCAATTTTTTCACATTTATAACGTTCACAACCAAATGGCGTGAAGCTGTGGCTTTTATATATGATGAAGATTGTCACTTTTTCTTATAATAATTTATAAAACTACAGAGATTTAACTTTATTTCTTTTATAAATTTGTTAAGTTTTTATGTTTCAGTAACCAAATTATGTGAGTTTCTATTAATTCAGTTATGAATACAGTAAGGCCCCACTTAATTAAGGGATATTTCGCACTATGACCGACTGGTCTGACCCGACCGATCCTGTGATCGGTATGACTAGTAATAAAAGCATTCACATTGAGCACGATTATATGTCGGTGGCCGATTCGCGAGGACCAACCGGAACGGGTGTTAGAAATCGTTTTAAGTTTTTCTAATTTTCAAAAATATTTTTGTAATCTACTTGGTTAAACTTTGTGGATATGATCTTACGTCGTTTATGAATTCTTTCGAAAAGTCTTAATAATAATATCTTTAAACGAGGTCATTTTAACATAAAGTAAATAGGGAAATGAGAACATGCGACCAAACATAACACATTATACTTTAATTTTAAGTCATTTTTATATTAACTTACATAATAATATATGTTAAATAAAACACAAACATATGCACACAGAAACNTTGTATTTATAATTTTTATTGAAAAATATAAATTACGCAATTTTTTTTTCAATAAGCTATTCCTTTTGAAATTTAATAGTACATAATTAAATCTCAACTGATATTTTGTATTTATATCGACATTACTTGTCTTTAAATGTCATTGTTAAAGAAAAATAATTGTAAATGGGCATTCGTGGTATCAATGTTTACATAAACGTCATTTGATAGGATAAAACGACGAAAAAAATTAGTAATAAAAAACTAAGGTTAGTTTATATGAAAAACACCTGCCAATGAAAGAATAAAAAATGGAGATTCCATAGTATGTATAATCAGTTTAATAAAAGCTCAGAAGTTTTAGTATTCAGATATATATCGATATTTTTAGTATCCGGTGTCGCGATTTATTCGGCGGCAGATATATCGGGCTCTCTTTATCTCTCGAGAAGCGAGATATAACGATGGGCTACTGAAATAATATAAATATATGTATTAAATTATAGTTATATAATTTCAGCTTTTCGATTAAAAATTTACTATCTGAGCAGCTAGTTGAACACAACAAGTAAAAACAAAATACTTATTTGTAGCATTTTACCAGATAAACAGGCTGTTTGTAAAGTGTTTCAAGTTTTTCTCTGCTTTCAATGATTTTATAAACATCAGTATATTTTACTATCTTTATCAGGAAGTAATGTCCGTGGTAAATTATTTACTAGGCATGTTGTGTCAAAATAAGCCTAACGTTAATCGTTTAAAAATGGCCTATATTAAAATGTTACTCGTGCCTTAACCCTGATATTTCAAATCATTGTTAATTTAAAAACATGAAATATAATTTTATCCACATAATCACTTATTAGAAGTACTTAGATGTTATTTTCTATTGTATATTTATCTAACAAAATATAATTTCTTACAGAAATTGGCAGAAAAAACTCGAAAAAGCGGCTAATATCTAATTTTTTTATCGACGAAAATCAATCAATCAATCAACATTTATTTGCTACGGCATTCGCCTTTACAAAGGGGGTTACAAAATCGTGCAACATTAACAGATACAAACATAATTATACATAATTTCAAATACAAACATAATTATACATAATTTCAAAAATATTAAAACTTAATTAATAATGTGATGTTAACATGTTTAATAAATAACAGAAAAATTTATAAACTTTAAATAACATGTCAGAGCTTAAATTATCATCGTATAAACAAAACATATCAAAATTAGTCGTTAATAATGTATCCCTTAAATGTTCAGTAATTTCACAAGATACAAATAAATGGTTCTTAATATTTTCACAGAGTCGATTACATAAAGGGCAGTTAGAATGGGCGGAAATATTCATTCTACGCCTATTTAATATAATAGTATAGTCATTAAGTCGCAATTGAATTATCAAGGATTTAATATTATAACTTAAATTTGATAATAAATAATATCGAGGTGTCCATGGAGCTATTGAGGAAGTCTCAAAAAACCTACTCTTTTGTTCAATATATTGAATGTCTTGAGCCCAGTATTTATCTTTTAATGACTGAAATATTTCAGCCATAAAAAGGTTTTTATTTGAGACCTGAATATAATAGTCAGTAGAATAACCTAATTCAGACAATAAATTTTCAACTGAGGAGGACCAAGTTACAAACGAAGAATTTCCGACTATTAATTTCAATTTGTTATAAATCAACTTTCTAGGGTCGCAATCTGGTAACTCCAAAATTTTACTCCAGTATCTAAAAATACTCATTGTTAAACGTATAGCCATTGGTGGACGACCCAATTCAAATCTTAAGACAGGTCCAGGCACCGAACGATTAATATGAAATATCGATCTAATAAATCTCAATTGCGTCTTCTCCAATTTATCAACAAAAGATGGTCCCCAAATAGGGAACATATACCCCAAACTTGAACGTATCAAGGAGTCAAACAATCGATAATACGACTTAATAGAAGACTGCTTCATTCTGACCATAAGTTTTATTAAATTAGAAAGCTGTAGTTTATATTTCAAAAACAATTTATCTAAGTGAAAAGAAAAAGAACCCTGTGGAGTAAAATAAATACCCAGATACTTATAGGACGAAACTATCTCCAATTCAGAGTTAAATAAATAAAATTTATCAGCTTTCCCCAGTCTACCCCCTCTCCGAAAAACCATTACTTTAGATTTAGTCTCATTAATAAGTAATTTATTAGACTTACAGTAATCTTGTAAAATATCAAGTTTTTTCTGAAGACCAATAGGTGAATACGAAAATATTACAATATCGTCAGCAAACAAAAGACAGTTCAATTCTACCTCTGGTGATATGGATATACCCATTGTATTATGATTACAAAAAAATTCCGAGAGATCATTAACGAATAAATTAAACAAAATAGGACTAAGAGGTTCACCTTGTGGAAGCCCTTTATTAGCAGTTACCGCCTCCGAAAGACAATGATTAACTTCTATTTGATAAATGGTGTTCGAAAACAATTGTCTTATAAGATTAATAAAAGATGATGACATGCCTATTCGAGAAAGCTTCGACCATAAAATATCATGATCTATTGCATCAAACGCCTTTGACAAATCAATAAATCCAACATATAATTTCCTCCGCTTCTTAGTCAAATTTAATTGCAAAATTCCAAGAAATATAAACAAATTATAATCAACACCTCTATTCGCTACAAAAGCACCTTGACCAATAGAAATAGTGTGATACCGCTCAAGCCAAAGACGTAAACGATTAGCCAATAACGTAGAAAAAATTTTTCTAATTACACTAATTAGCGATATCGGACGATAATTCATAGGATCAAACCGATTACCCTTCTTATATATCATTTTTAAACAAATATTTTTCCAAGTAATGGGAAAAGAATAATTAGTTTTAAAATTATTAAACATAGATAACAAATCGTTTAGAATATTAGTCGGGAGGAATTTAACCATCTCAGCCTTAACAGCATCTAGTCCAGGGGCTTTATTATTTTTTAAAGATCGTACCACAAATTGTAATTCATCAAATGTAAAATTTCCATCGAGCAATGGATCCATATTAACATTAGTACAAATAGACAGTACAACTAAAGATGGTCCAGAAAAAAATTTTCTCAAGTAATCCGACCAATCACGAATAGAGATGTTATTATACACAGCTTTACCATGTCTAAATTTATTAACAATTTTCCAAAATTCTGCAGAGTTTTTAATATGTGATAATTGGAAGTTAATCTTATTCCAAAATAGTTTCTTTTTGGCTTTACATATAGATTTAAAAGTTTTTTCCAAGTTAGAATAAATAATAAAGTGTTGTTCAGTTCTTGATCGCCTAAATGCTCGTAAAGCACGATTCTTCTCTCTCTTCAATCGTAGGCAATCAATGTCAAACCAAGACTTAACAAATTTTCTTGAACAATGATGTTTAACATACATATTACTTTGAGTTACAGACTCAAGAATCACGTCAACAAAGGACGAATAAAAAGAAAAGGAATCCAGAAAAAATCCACCCTTAATATCTGCATATCGCTTAGTGACATTGTACAAATACTTATCCAAACATGAAGATCTCCACACGTAACAACGTATCTCAGCAGGCAATTCTTTACTAAGAAAAAGAGAGTCAAACCTGAGCTCAACAGAAATAGGGAGATGGTCAGAATCAAATTTATTTAAAACTCTAAAGTCCACTAAGTTATCAACTAGTTCAGGATTAATAGCTATCAAGTCGATAACTGATGCACCCAAAGAGGAAATAAATGTAAAATTAGCAGGAGAATCAGTAACAAAACGACCATTCAATAGAATCATTCCATAAGATTTGACCAAGTTCAAAAATCTTTTTCCTCTACAGTTAAAAATTTTATCGTTAGATTTTCTAATATTATGAAAATTTCTATTAGAACCTATATACAATGTATCTATTTCGGAAGCAATTCTAGCGTTAGAATCACCAAGGATCAGAATGTCATCATCATCTTTAAAATCCAGAATCAATCTATCAAGATACTCGATCAATGAATCATATTTATGAATAGACATATAAACCAGAACAATTAAAAGCCCAGGACGATTTTTAAACATAGGTTTATCAAATATGAGTTTAGCCACAATAAAGTTATCAGAAAGATGACAAATTTCCAACTTACCAAGTTTCCGAGAAACCATTAGAAACAAGCCTCCAGACGGTCTTCCAGGTCCCTCTAGTTTATGAGCTAACATTTCAGTAAAATAGAATTGAGAGTCCAATGATGAAAGAAAAGATTTCACCGAAAATGTCATCCATGATTCAGTTATACCAACAATATGATATGATGATACAAAATCAACAAAACTCTTGTCAGAAAAGTTATCAAACAATGAACCTTGACTATTCCATGATAATACCTTTAGCGTATAAAAAACCTCTGAATGAGGAGTAACAGTTGAAATTTTTAATTCTCGTCCATTCGTCGATCCAACGTCTTCCCTGGTAATAAAAAAGGTTCAATTTTCATTAGCTTATTGCTTATTAAATCAAACGTAAAGTTTTCTCCGTTTACTGTTAGACAATCAGCTCTCATATACGCATCTTTTCCAGTCTTCTTAGCCTCTTGATAGAAAGGAAAAAGACCTTTCCTCCTAAGTCTCGATCTCCAATATAAATCATCGAAAAACTTTACCCTAGAGCATCCTTCTCTCTTCTGAATATTATGAACATTCCGGTAAATTAGTTTTTTATCGGAGACAATGTCAAGTTTAGCCACCACCAATTTATTTTTTGAGATTATTTTAAGATCTTTTATCAAAATTGAGTCACCACTAGGTCTTTTAATAGATGACAAAATGTCAGAAGCCAAGGACAAGATTTCAGACGAGTTTCCCTCTAAACCAGCAATAACAATATTATTTCTCTGACGTTCATTTATCGATGAATCTAAAAGATATAAGAAATAGGAGGTCGAAGCAGTAAATGAGGTATTTAAATTAGAAATTTCCTCCACCTTCTTCTCTACATTGAGAAGACGTTGTTCAAAATCTTTATGCAAATTTGCCAGCCATTCGAATTTAGTAGATAAATCTTCAAGTTTAGTCAAAATGGTATCAAATTTTTCCTCTAAAAAGGAAAATAAATTTTGGGGTACATTTGAAGAAGAACCCGAAGGAGGAAAAAACTTTTCCAATCGCTGAGATTTCAAAGTCGGTTCACTAGGAGATCTTTGACGTTTTCCAACAACTGATATGGACGACTTTGAAATAGGGGAGGAAGGTGGAGTACGAGACATCGGTCCAGGATTAGATTCAATACCTCCAATTACCAATAAAGCACGTAATAATAAATATATATCAAATTCTTTGATGAAACCAAGATAAAGAATCAAACACTTTGTAAAAGCAAACATATCCAAAGCACTATAATTCAACAAAAACAGCTCTCTCAAAAACTCACCAACACTGACGAACGTCAGAAGCGCCCCCCATAACGACGAAAATAGAAAAGGATAAAAATAAAATCGTCCAATTAATTTTTGAAAATTTTCAGCACCATATTCTTTAAATGAACTTTATTTATTTTTTATTTTTTTGAAAATGCAATGATGAAATTTTGGCCGAGAGGAGTAGTCGTGCTCCGATGTACTTGAAAAGACCAGTGTATATGCTACTTTTTCCGGTTATTTCATGAAGTTGTGGTAAGTCTCTGGCCAAAATTCGATCTGATGATGCAAAGACTGTCTTGTAGAAGGCACATCTTTTGCTTCCGATGTGATAATGTTGTGCACATGCTAACAAAGAATTGGCATGTTGTGTCGATAATATTCTGTATGTCTGCTGCTTTCAGATCAAAGGTTAAATCGTAGGGCACGTATAATATGTGTTGTGGGGTACAGTACGTGTGATAACATATTTCTCGAATATGCATAGAGTAGTTATGCTGAGGTTAATAAAAGATTGTTTGCGACGACACGTTTTCCTTTAAAGGAACATACTAAATTAGCAACAGAACATACTTTAATGCGATTATATTCCAATTATCGGTACTTTACTTTCAAGTATTCATAATTGTTATTCCTTAGTCTGTCTCATGGCTACTTCTGATGGCATGAATATACTTTGTGAAGTTGAACTACATGTAAATGCCGAATCCAGATTTGATATAAAAATCGTTCTGAGACACTTTGAATACGTTGCTGAAAGAAGAAGGAGGTAATAGCGGGATTATCATCAAAGACAAATATGGCGCTTTTATGGAGGATGTTAAACAGGCAAAAGCAAGGCCGAAAAAGAGAGTATCGACTAAGAAAATATGATGTTATTGAAGTTAACGGCAAAAAAAAATCTTATTATGCCACCAACCGGACACAATAGTGGTATTTTGTACTATGTGCATACAGAAGAATTATTTGACATATTGCACTATACTCACTTGAAAATTGAACTCGGAGGACAGACAGGGGTGGCAAAGAATCTACAAACTAAGTGCAAAGATGTCACCATAGAAGTATTACGTTGTATCTCCGCTTATGCAAGCTATCTCATACCAAACTGTTAAATCCCAACAAAGGTCCAATTTCTAAATCTTTGATATTTAAAAAAATTTAACTCGAATTACCAGGTAGATCTTATAGACATGCAAAGTAACCCTGATGGCAAGTACAACTTTATACTCAATCGGATCCATTTAACCAAGTTTATATTATTGTAACCTCTGAAAAGTTAGAGCATGAGAAGTTGCTTACCAGCTACTGATATCTTCACCACTACAGGTGTACCAAGTGTTCTTTAATCAGATAATGGGTCATTAAATTGTGACAAATGTACAATTTTTAAACGTAAATTTAATCAATTACAGCTGGTTAAATTTTATAAATACAAGTATATAAAATTTTTAAATATGTCTTTCTAATTTTCACAAAAAATTAAGTGTGGGAGAATAACATTTAAATTTTGTTTCATACCAATAATATATAGATAAATTTTTATCAAATAATTATTTGAATACATTAAATTCAATGTACACTTGTCGCAATTTTTTTACATTTAAGGTAAGTGTAACTGTAAATAGTTTATTGATAATTTAACGTTGATTTTATTAAAAAATACAAGACATTCGCAATATTCTGATCTTTATGGAAAATTAGCTAAACTGATTAGAGTTCCTTTCGTGTTCATTTCGAGAAATTTTGTCAGAAGAAAGTTCTTTACAGTAGTGACATTCGAATTTTTTTTCCATTACCATTTCTGAGAAGAGTTCAACTTGTGAGGATCTTTCCAATTGTCAAATTTCTAAATCGATGTTAAAGCGTTCAAGAAATTTTTCGGCTTCTCTTGATGTAAAAATAATTTCGCCCGAAGAAACTTCGTAGGCCTACACACTAAATTGATTCTGTTGCTTCAGCAATTGTCGAAGCTCTTTGATACGATTCAGCCTGCACTTGTTCAGCATATTGTATTCTTTCTTAAAAGTAAACAAATAATATGATTGTATTTAAGTAATTATAATATAAATTAAAATAATTAATTTTTATGATATTTGAGATTAAAATTTCTACAATATTTAAAATTTTCACGATTTTCCTGTACAGCTTAAAAAGTATTTACATCATTGAGAAATAATATTTTGTTATTATAATATTCGTGCGACGTTTAGTTGGAAGAAACGACATTATGCTTAATTAAATACTTGGCCGATTGATAGAAGTAACGAGATTCTTCGGATATTTATGAAATACATAAAATTTAGATATCTTCTATGCGAAGTTCGTGATTTTGAAATATAAAAAAAAGGTTAATAGTATAATTTCAATTTTTTCACATTTATAACGTTCACAACCAAATGGCGTGAAGCTGTGGCTTTTATATATGATGAAGATTGTCACTTTTTCTTATAATAATTTATAAAACTACAGAGATTTAACTTTATTTCTTTTATAAATTTGTTAAGTTTTTATGTTTCAGTAACCAAATTATGTGAGTTTCTATTAATTCAGTTATGAATACAGTAAGGCCCCACTTAATTAAGGGATATTTCGCACTATGACCGACTGGTCTGACCCGACCGATCCTGTGATCGGTATGACTAGTAATAAAAGCATTCACATTGAGCACGATTATATGTCGGTGGCCGATTCGCGAGGACCAACCGGAACGGGTGTTAGAAATCGTTTTAAGTTTTTCTAATTTTCAAAAATATTTTTGTAATCTACTTGGTTAAACTTTGTGGATATGATCTTACGTCGTTTATGAATTCTTTCGAAAAGTCTTAATAATAATATCTTTAAACGAGGTCATTTTAACATAAAGTAAATAAGGAAATGAGAACATGCGACCAAACATAACACATTATACTTTAATTTTAAGTCATTTTTATATTAACTTACATAATAATATATGTTAAATAAAACATAAACATATGCACACAGAAACGTAATATTCATTTTTTGTGAAGAAGTTCTTGTCTCTTCTGAAATTGTTGTTTTTAGCGATAAATTCGTGCAGTTTCATTTGTCACTTTCTTTTTCTTTCCTTAAACAAATGTCGGTAGTAACAGATCGCAATCAAAATGCATCGTTTCGCTTTTGCACTCCTTTCAAAATCTGGATCATTAGTTACAATGTGATCAACTATTTCGGTTATCGTTATCATACTTTTACTAAGGAAATCTGTAGAGAAATTCTTTGAATTCTTCGTTTTTAAAATTTCTCCTTTCCAGTTCTACATGAATTTCTTGTTCTGCCAGTTCTTGGAGGTCGTTGTTGCCGTTGGTAAGGCTCTCTTTCAGCAGAAACCTGCTGTAACTCTTCAATATCCTGCTCGTCTACATCTAGTCCTGATGTATCGATTAGGTTGACAATTTTGTCAACGATAGGCTTTTCTCATTGAGAATTCTTAGATACCTTTAGCCATAATTTCTTCCACACTTCATTTATGCATTTTTCAGTTAATTCATGCCAAGCGAAGTCAATGTTGCCTATGGCATCCATGATGTTATATATATATTTAAATTGCACCAAACAAACATAGATTTAAGGAAAGTACAACGCGACAAAGGTTTTTTTTTTTTTGGCGCCAAATAGGATGTGCCATTCCATCTATGAAATCTTAATAATTTGTCAAGGGAGCACATTTTTCTGTCATTATTCGTACTTGGCTAAATAATTTTAATTTTTCTCTAGTTACTTTTATTTCGTTGATAATCAGTAACAATTTGGAATGGCTATTGTAAATGATATTTAGTATTTTATGTACAAATCGTGAACGTTCACTTTTTGTTCTCCCCATGAAAACAGAAATACCTTCAAATCTATTACGATAAACTAATCTTCGCAAAATAATACATAGTGCATCAATTCTAAGTGAGCGTGATCCATTTTTCACAAATACTTAGAGATAAAAAGCGTAAAGTAAAATGATTTATTTCATCTTCAAACTCAACTAATAAAGGAATTTGATGGAAAATTTGCCATGTGTCTTTGGAATAAAACACAATACTAGTGTTTACTACGCCACAAATATTATTCCTTTTTATTTTTTTAGTTTAATTTAATAGCTTACCGAAAATTAAACAAGTGTTCAGTACTTGTCATTTTATTTCAATTTATTTTTCCTATTTTCACAGATATAGCTTTAGTGATAAGATATAATAAAATTGCGTCTACACTTTCATACTGATTCAAAAAGACTAACTCCTCATCAGTAGACTACAAATAAAATTTTAATTAAACGGCTACTGAGCGAAAGAAAATGAACACAGCCTTAGAAATTATGTGGTCACTTCACATCACTTTAAAAAATATTGAATATTTAAATATTTTCTGAATTAAAATAATCTATTTCTTACAATTTTATATTCATAAATGCTTAAATAATTATTATTTTAATAAAATACGTCGTAATTTTAACCCCAAACACAAAAGATGAAAAACTTTAAGCTAAAGGTCTATTCACCATGTTCGATATTTAAAACGCCATTGTCAAACTTCTAGACTTACAACATGGAGGCGCTCGACAACCGACATTCACGTTTTAGAGATGGAACCGTAGGCCGTAATTTTTCTATTATACAATAGTGCATGTAAGAAGTTGGTTCAATCGATTAATTTAAAACTGTAGTAATTATTCGTTTACATACAAAAGGAATTATTTGGAAGAATTATTAAAACAAAAATAAATGTGTCATACAGATGATACTTCGGAATTTAGAATCTTTATATTACTTAGGAAACATACAATTATTGAAAGGTTAGAGACGTATGAACATAAAAAATAAGGAATTGTTGGCAAGTCTTATGTATTGAACACTTTAAAACAGAAATTTTAAATTCTTAGTGGACGAAATCGTTCGTTCTATTTTTACGCATTTGTGTGGTATGTAGACGATATTCAGTGAATAATATTATTACTTTATCGCACCTTTGTCGATTGACCGAGTCAAAGATTTTGCTGAACGATTAATATTGACATAAAGGTAATGCTTGGAATTGCATACACACATGCGTTGTGCTGCAATCACATCATCACGCCGTTCATCTTCAGTATGTAAAATCAACAGTATATATTGACAATGGCAGAAATTTTGTAGGAAATAATAATGACTTTGCATCAACTGATTTCGAAGAACTGTCTTGACAAAGTAAAAAGAAAAAAAATTAAGAGGATGGTGAAGATTATATTGTTTACAATGTCATATGTGATTGTGAAACCATTTTAAAAAAGCGACTTCTTATATTCAGGTCTACCGATACTGATTTAACTCAAGTGACTCCTGCATATTTTCTGAATTAAGTTGTATAATCAAGTGTCTGACATTAATACTAATGTAAACAGAAATGATCTAAATCGTAGATTACGCTATATACAAGATGTTCGTAAAGAACTTAAAAGATGTAGAATAAAATACTCCCTAGTCAAAGGATGTTGCAAATTAAGAAAGAATAGTAATAATGATGGTGTTTCAGTTGATGCCACATATTTGTTAGCAAAGGGGATAAGAAAAGATTAATAATCTCTAATAATAAAATTATTGCTTGGTGCAGCTAAAATCTACAGATGAGAAATAATGAGAGTCGTCACTCTCTTTTTCCTTTAATTATTTTTTCAAATCATCAATTTTCCAGAAGTTAAACTGTTTGAAATATCTGAGAGGGAGAATTTTTTCAAAAACCGATGTTTCCAAAATTTTGTAGGAGGATAAAGCAACACAAACAGAAACTTAAAGTACAATTGAAATTAATCACGATAAACATTATTTCCTACAAAAAAGTTAATTTAGAAATATGTTTTTATTGAGTATTGTAATTTGATTTTAATAATTACAACTTAATGACTTTTTCATTTGACCTCAAGCCAGAGCTGTCACTCTCAATGAGAAGAATTATTGCAACTATGTGAACAGTTGAATGACTGAAGGGGATTGCTACACACATTCGAAATGCATGTCGTTAATGTAAAATGTTAATAAAATTGTTCGATTTATTATCGTTTTCTTCTAAACTCTTCTAATTTCCCTCGAAATTCGAACATCGAACAAATTTTTTTTCATCAGATTCTCATAGTTAGAGACAAAGCGTTCGAATGTGGTACATAAATTAACATGAATATATTAACGTTTTTAGTCAATTAAGAACTTTGAAATGCTTATGTGAGAATGCGGATTCTAGTTAACCCATTTTATACGTACAAAATAGTAAATAAGATGAAATGAAAGAAAGATCCGTAAAATCTTTCTGTATCATGATCCAGATACCAGTTGAGATAACTAATCTGGCCGCTAATTTACATATAATTACAATAACGTGTTACCTGGCGTTCACATATGCCTGAAATTGAGTGTTCAGAATTCGTGGGAACACATAGAAGATGGAGAATTGGAGAATAAATGTCTAAATTCTCAGGCATTCAGGGAAAGCGGCGGCGATACGAGAGCGTTGGAAAAATATCTGTTATCTGCAAACGTTAAACGAGAGCGATGTTGGAAGCTGACCATTCACATTTTATACAAATTATCGTCCAACAGCATTATTTGGACATCATGCCATGCTTCTGACATGAGGAGAAAGCATGGTGGTTTTGCTGATACTTGAGGGTGACATTGTACTCAAGTATCGCCTTGGGAGGAACTAAATTGTTATTCTCTCATGAATCAAAAGAATTAAATTTAAGAAACATTTTTTCTAACTCCATATTTCATACTTCTGTAACTAGCAACATACACATAAATAAACTTAAGCATATAATTACGATTTTCAAAAACACTCTGTCAAAAAACGTAACATTTTTCACATTTAAGCTTTCAATAGCGTAGTTCTACCATTTGAGAAACCGGTTTAACTGATATTTATACAACAATCAGATTTTCGTTTTTTCCGGGCTCATTTCTCTGTTCACTAAATCCCTACACTAAATCTGAGTATCTCATTGGAAAGATACTTACCTTCTTAAAATTTTAGTTTTTTATAAATAGGTTACCGAAATATAAGCAATTGAAAATTGAAAACATCTGTACAATGCTGTAATTTCTTTTCTTTTTTTCATTCTATAGCCGGGATGAAAAAAATATCTATAAAGAACAAATTTTAAACTTAAGGGTTTCCTTTCATGAAGATAATCTTGAAACTTCAAAGCGAAATGTTAGACATGAATACAGTCATGTGCATACCGTTTTCAAGTGCTAAGCTTATCTTTACCAAAAAAAACTAAAAAAACAATTTGACTGTCATCCAAATAGTCATAATGCTTAACTTAACCTAAATTTTTTTCAACTTAATTTCTTGTTTGGATAACATTTGTATGTGAAAAATGTTATAATGGAGGTTGTATGAAATTATGCAATAATAATTTTTCTTACATAAAATTTAATATAATTTCCGAAATAAGGTGAGAAATAATCCAACATTATTGTATTTTTTATCAGCAATTAGATATGTTTGTCCTTATTTTAAAATAATTTTACGCATTTTCATTTTTTTCTGTTAAACATGTATGGAATTCTAGTGTAGAAGTGTTTAAAAATTTAAGAACAATAGAAACATAAAAAGACAAGAACTGTTTACAATTTTTGTGAAAACTCAGGATGTATTTTCTTCATAATTGAATAATATGGTGAAAAAAATTCTTTGTGGTTTTAATGTAAAAGTGTCAGAACCTATAAGGAAAAGCTAGCACTTGTTCTCTTTTAACATTATGAAGTTTTCTACTGATTTTTTACACTTGTTTAAGAAGGGTTTTCTTCAAAACAATTTAAAAGTGTTACTTCTGTGGTGGTGTATAAGGGATTAAAAGATAGACTCGAAAATTTAATTTAATTTTTATAAATAGTCTAAACTTCAATTATGAAGAACTGTTCACGTTAATTCGGTCAACAGTAAGTATAACTATACATAATTTGAAAATCATAAAACTATGAATGGAAAATATAATAAGGAAAAAATTTTTAATTTTACTTTTATATTCGAACAATAAATGTATTTCTAATAAATAGTTGAATTGAATAAAATGAATGAGTTGAACACAAATTTATTCATCATTTCTTTAAATTTCAATTTTAAAAATGAAGATATTTACAAAACGTAATTACCAATTAGATTTTATGTATGCAAAAAATCAAAAGTTTATAATAAACAAAAAAAATGCAAGATTTATTTTGCTTAGTAACATCGTTATCAAATCGTTTGTGTTGCAAAATAACATTCAGAAGTGGTTAATCAAATTAATGAAATTTTGCTTCGTGTTCTCTACGAGATACCTCGTTTTCAAATTTGTTTTCACAGATGTGACATTCTAGTTCGAATCCTTCAACTATTACTTCTGAAAATATTTCCAATTCTGGTAAATGTTCCAGTTCTTTCATGTTTAAATATTCGTCGTTATTCGTAATTTCAGTACTTTGTGAACTGATACTTTCCACAAATATTCCCAATTCTGATAAATGTTCCAGTTCTTTCATGTTTAAATATTCGTCTTTATTCGTAATTTCAGTACTTTGTGAACTGATACTTTCCACAAATATTCCCAATTCTGGTAAATGTCCCAGTTCTTTCATGTTTAAATATTCGTCTTTATTCGTAATTTCAGTACTTTGTGAACTGATACTTTCCACAAATATTCCCAATTCTGGTAAATGTCCCAGTTCTTTCATGTTTAAATATTCGTCTTTATTCGTAATTTCAGTACTTTGTGAACTGATACTTTCCACAAATATTCCCAATTCTGGTAAATGTCCCAGTTCTTTCATCTTTAAATATTCGTCTTTATTCGTAATTTCAGTACTTTGTGAACTGATACTTTTTACAAATCTTTCCAATTCTGGTAACTGTTCCAGTTCTTTCATGTTTAAATATTCGTCGTTATTCGTAATTTCAGTACTTTGTGAACTGATACTTTCCACAAATATTCCCAATTCTGGTAAATGTCCCAGTTCTTTCATGTTTAAATATTCGTCTTTATTCGTAATTTCAGTACTTTGTGAACTGATACTTTCCACAAATATTCCCAATTCTGGTAAATGTCCCAGTTCTTTCATGTTTAAATATTCGTCTTTATTCGTAATTTCAGTACTTTGTGAACTGATACTTTCCACAAATATTCCCAATTCTGGTAAATGTCCCAGTTCTTTCATCTTTAAATATTCGTCTTTATTCGTAATTTCAGTACTTTGTGAACTGATACTTTCCACAAATATTCCCAATTCTGGTAAATGTCCCAGTTCTTTCATGTTTAAATATTCGTCGTTATTCGTAATTTCAGTACTTTGTAAACTGATACTTTCCACAAATATTCCCAATTCTGGTAAATCTTCCAGTTCGTTCATGTTTAAATATTCGTCTCTATTCATAATTTCAGTATTTTCTGAATCGCTACTAAGATTTTCCACAACAGCTTCTTCATATTCTACTAATTGAGATTTTTGACCACTCGTTGATGGTTTTTCCATTGATTCTTTCTGCTCTTTGTATACAATGTCATATTCTACATCTTGAATATATTCAACGCTTGCCTAAGAATTCAAAAATGTATATAATATAATCTAATTCATTTAATTAAACTAAAATCACTATCACTGTATATTCAAATCATAATTAAGTTCGACTGCATCATTCAAAAAATCATTTTATGATCATAAATTTATGGAATGGACTTTATAATTTATTTTTTAAATTTATTGTTGTAATTAATTGTGGGGTTCGGGGCCGTAAAGATTTATTACTTACTTTTTTGAGTAGAGTCCTGCCACCAGGTGTGTTTTGTCGGACATACTGCTGTTTGAGATGAAATGAATGATTAAGGCGCGAGGGTAAGAGTCACTCCTTAGTCCAGGAATGAACCTCTCAGGAGGGGGAATGCAGAATCAGATATAACTAATTTAAGGACATTTATTAACATAAACGAAAGTTTAGAACCGAACTATAAAATTCGATTTTCGAATTTTGCCTATTTTTATCTATACAACGAGGGGGATGCCTAACGTTGGGTCTTCGAACTTAAGCGACTTACAACATACCAGGTAAACAAGATGTCTTCTCTTGTGACGTTTAGCTGACGGCCAAAACTGCAGAGGTTTCTGGTGTTCGCTGCACTTCGTCTTGTGCTTGCTCATTCTTGAGTCGTCCTCTCTTGAACCACTCATTCTCTGGTGCTCGTCTGGTTTCACTCTCTGGATCTGTCTGTCTGATTGTGACTGCGACTCCAACTCGTTCTGTAAGAACTCTTTCTGTGACAGCATCTGCAACTCAACTGCCTTTCTCTGGTTGGAGCTGTGTCCTGAACTGGTGACTATCAATTGTCTCTTTCTAACTGTCTTTCTAACTGGACTGTGTCCCCATCTCTAACGGCCTTTTTCTAACTGCCTTTTTCTGACTGGAGCTCTCATTTTTAAACCCTTCCAGCATGAGAAAGTTCATCATCCTGTGATCATTCATTGGCAGTGACATCATTGTAGCTGAGGCAGTGTTTTTTTATTTGGTGATGACGTTGCCATTTCGTAGAGTCATTTCTGAGTTGGTGTTTTCTTACTTCTGAGTTGACATGACTCATCTTTGCTCTTAGTCATTGTTCATTGATTGCTTTGACAGTTGTTTATTTAATATGTAAACATTGCCGAAAACAAGGGGGATGCAATGTTCCCCATTTCTATA